>NC_058130.1:86656349-86698374 GCF_016433145.1 Gracilinanus agilis | reverse complement strand
TTTTTTGACCTCCCCACTCCCCTGCTCCCCTTGGTTTATCCCTTCTGACTTTCTCAGAAGGGTTAGATAAGAATTTTATGTCCCAATGGATAGTATAGCTACTCTTCCCTCTCTGGATTGATTACAGTGAGAGTAAGGTTTGATTATTACCTCTTAATGCTCTCTTCCTCTCCTTCTTATAATAGTATTTGTCCCCTCTCCTTCCCATGCCCTCTTTGTGTGTAATAGAATATCCTATTTTTCTTATTCACTCAGGTTTCTCTTGGTGTCCCTTGCTATTCACCCCCTCTTTCCCATCCCCCATGTCATCTTAGATTATTTAGTGTTCCACCCTCACCCTGTGAATTATTCTTCTGATTACTATAATAGTGAATACTATAATAGTGAATAGAGTTCACTACAGAGAATTATACATAACATTTCTCTACATAGGAATACAGATAATTAGATCTTACTGCGGCCCTTAAAAAGGCAAATTTAAAAATTATGAGTTTTCTTTCTTTCCCCTCTGTTTCTTATTTACCTTTTCATGTTTCTCTCGATTTTTGTGGTTGGATATCAAACTTTCCATTTAGCCCTGGTCTTTTCTGTGCTTGGAATTCTTCAATTTTGTTGAATGCCCATACTTTCCCCTGGCAATATATAGTCAATTTTGATGGGTAGTTGATCCGTGGTTGCAGGCCCAGCTCTCTTGCCTTTCTGAATATCGTATTCCAAGCCTTGCGGTCTTTTAGTGTGGAGGCTGCCAGATCCTGTGTGATGCTGATTGGTGCTCCTTGATATTTGAATTGTCTCTTTCTGGCTTTTGTAAGATTTTTTCTTTTGCTTGAAAGCTCTTGAATTTGGCAATTATATTCCTGGGCGTTTTCTTATCTGGATCGAATGTCGCGGGTGTTCTATGGATCCTTTCAATGTCTATATTGCCCTCTTGTTGTAAGTCTACAGGGCAATTTTGCTGAATAATTTCTTTTAGTATGGAGTCCAGGTTTCTATTAATTTCTGGTTTTTCTGGAAGACCAATGATTCTCAAATTGTCTCTTCTAGACCGGTTTTCTTGGTCTGTCACTTTCTCATTGAGATATTTCATGTTTCCTTCTATTTTTTCAGTCTTTTGACTTTGTTTTATTTGTTCTTGTTGTCTTGAGAGATCATTAGCTTCTAATTGCTCAACTCTAGCCTTTAGGGACTGCTTTTCGGCTATAATCTTTCGGTTTTCGGCTATGATCTTTTGGTTTTTGGCTATAATCTTCTGGTTTTCCTTTTCAATCTGGTCACTTCTGGTGTTCAATTTGCTTATCAGTTCATTTGATTTCTGAGCCTCACTTTCCAATTGCAAGATTCTACCTTTTAAACTGTTATTTTCTTGCCAGATCTCTTCCATCTTCCTCAAAATCTTAGTTTTGAACTCTTCCATAGCTTGTGACCCATTTTCCTTATTTGAGGAGGGTCCGGATGCTTGTTTGTTCTCCTCTGTTTGCTCAGTTGTCTGGATTTTCGCTGTGTAAAAGTTGTCGAGTGTTAAAGACTTCTTTTTCTTGTTAATCTTTCTCTTCTGAACTTCCTGAGTCTGGGTAGCCATCATTAGCCCAGCAGCTTCTCAGCTTTATCCTCGCGCTCAGGGTCTGTCTGCGGTCTTTTGGCTCCTGAGGTCTGAGGTCTGGTTTTTTCCAAGGTCAAGCCTCCTGGTGGACTCCCTTGCTTGATCCTCTGCTCGAGGTTTCTTTACAAGTCTCAGGGCGCTGCTTCCACAGTTGTATAACTGTCTGCACTGGTTCCCCACTCAGGGTTTCAGAGCCTTAGCTCATGGTTGTGTCTGCCTCCACCCGCGCCTGCACCCGCGCCTGCACTCTGCGCCCGCGCTCAGAGTTCGTGTGCGTTCTTTAGCTTTTTGGGGACTTAAATCTTGCTGCTCTCAGGAACAGGCCCCGGAGCTGCCAATGACTCGATGGGTGCCCCAAACTTGCTCTATTTCTTTTTAGCTGGCTTCGGCGTTATAGGTAGTGTGTGTGGAGGGGGTGGGGGTGGGGTGGTTGCTCAGCCCACGATTTAGTGAGAGCTGTTTCACCCCTTTATAGCATGGAAATGTCCCGATTCCACGTACCTTCCACGCTGCACCCTGTTGTGGGGTTCCCCCATTTGTCTGGACTTGTTTTTATGTCCTCTTGAGGAGTCTTGTGTGTTTCGGTCAGGAGAGGTTAAGAGCTGCTTTTTACTCTGTCGCCATCTTAACCCGGAACCCCGATGGGCAAACTTTTTAAAGAAAGGACCAAAGGAAAAGAAATGCTCATCTGTCAGTCTGTTTCCAAGGCAACTCTTTCAAAGTTTCATTGTATTGTATCCTACTTATTGTATTTGTCAGATTAGGAATAATGTCTGTGGGCTGTAGTTTGCCCATCATTGTACTAATCCTATCTAGGGTGATTCAGAGATGCCTGAAAGTTTCATAAAACAACTTGTCACTGGATAGACTAATATTGGCTATTAGTTTGTACCTTTTGTTGACGTGGAATCTAAGAGAACCCCAAGTTTGGTTAGCCTGAAAGCTGTAGACCCCAGGTCTGTCCTTGTTCCAATGAGAAACCACCTTGAAGGGAATCTCAGACTAGCAGTTTGAGACCAATAATAGACCCTATGGTAAATGAAAATCCCAGTTAGATGGGGCTAAGCAAATACTAAGTACTCTCTTTGTCTTCCTTAGTCTCCCCCATTGTATCAGAGACCCTTTCCTAGGAAGACCAATTCCTGGGGAGGGACCATCCTTTTAGTGTCCATTGTAAATAGTCCATTTCCAAGCCTGTCAGCTAGTTTGAATACTCCCATTTTCTTGTAGCCATGGTCATGTCAATCAATCATATTTCTCTGCCCCTCGATTCCCCAAATCCTTTTGTCCTTCAGATCTGCCATCTTGCGCGGTGTTTCTCCCAGGGCTCAATGGCCAGGGCAGCCAGAGTCTGGGGACTCTTTGGGGAGGCCTAATAAAGCACTCACCCCTTCTCCCTAATTAAAGAGTGGTTTTTATGACTATTTAATAGTTCTGTGTTGTTTTTTTTCCAGTTTAACACTTTGAATGACAATATTTTATTCAGAGTTAGAGTCCTCTCTCATATTTTCAAGGTTCTAGAGCAGATGGGGGGAGCTTTGTTCTCATTCTGCTAAATCAGATTGATTCATAGCACCAGAGACTTCAGTACTGGGTTGAGAAGCAGCACCTTTAGCCAGTATTTGCAGCAGATCCTATCTCCATCTCATTTAATTTGAAAGTTCCTCTGAAACAGTAGCTTCATTAGGAAACTGTAACCTAAATACCCGAGTCAACTGAGTGCCAGAAATGGAATAGAGGAAGGTGACCCTTTGCTGAATTCTATGTCACCTGTGTTTCATGCATATTTTATATTAGTGTGTGTTGCTTTCTAATCTAAGTAAAATATTTGCTCTATCATGATATCAGTGAATTTTAATGGCTAAATCTAAACAGGTAGGATTTCAAGTGATTAAGAGTTAGCCAAGAGTCCTGAACCCAAACCCTCTTGTCTTAGAGCCCTTTCATTCTCCCTCAGAAGTCCTGAGAAGAGACAGCACATAACTTCTCCCTTCTGCTTTGACTTTGAGGCAAGGGATCCTAACTTTATATGTTAGATTTAGGGTTGGGTTGCATAGCAACTTTGAAGTATCCTGCTAAACCTCCTGCTACCCCCTTGGATGAACCTATGAAAAAAAAAATGGATTCAAATCTTCCCCTCTTTGCCCTGAGATCCCAGTACTCAGCATATGGCTAAAGGACTATTATAGATGGAAAGAAAGGTCTCATCTAAACCAAAATATTTTTGGCAGCAAAAAAAAAATTAAAAAAAAAAAGAAACAAAAAGAATGACCACTAATTATGGTATGTTAAGATAATAGAATACTACTCTACCTAATCAACAAGTAATTTAGTTAATCTCATTACTGAAGTAAAGAACTCAAATGACTGAATTGACTATGAATCTTTCACCCAGCTCCAGGAATTTTCCCTTTTTCCCTGGAAAACTGAATTCAAAAGAAGGTACTTAATTCTAAATTACTTCTCAATCACCCTAGACCTAATCTTTTTTTTTTTTTTAAGCCCTTGTACTTAGGTGTATTGTCTCATAGGTGGAAGAGTGGTAAGGGTGGGCAATGGGGGTCAAGTAACCTGCCCAGGGTCACACAGCTGGGAAGTGGCTGAGGCCAGGTTTGAACCTAGGACCTCCTGTCTCTAGGCCTGACTCTCACTCCACTGAGCTACCCAGCTGCCCCAACCCTAGACCTAATCTTGAGTACCTCTTCTATCCACTTTAATCTGCTTTATTGAATCTAGGCCCACTCTCAGGGACCCTGGCCTCTGGCTACATGCTCTATTCTCAGTTTGTTTTCCTTCTTTTCCTATACTCCTAAGAGTATACATTCTGATTTCAGAGTATAGATTCTGAATTCAGCAGTTCAGGGGAAATTCCCAATTATTAGATTACTGTCAGTCTTTCCCCAGGCCTGGTGTCCTAGGGTGTCCTGATTAATGACCTGTATTTAAATACTACTCTAGTAGTTTTGATTATTTTTCAGGTTGACAACTATAAGAAACAGAAATTATGAGGGAATTTGGAGAAACATGGGAAAACTTGTGTAAACTGATACAGAGTGAAATAAATAGAGCCAAGAAATCAAATAAAGCCAAGAGTCATGTAATTCTAATGACTACTCTTGGCCCCAGGGATGACAAAATAAACCTTAAACTTTTCTTTGAGAGGAGTGATAGATTATGGGTGTGAGATATTTTCATTGGGCCCCTGGTTTTGCTTAATTTAATCATCTTTTACAAGGTAAATTTCCCTGGGTAGTAATGGCAAGGGGAAATAGAGAACATCAATAAAGTTTAATTTTTACCTGAATGACCACTTGAAAATATCTTTAAAATACAACATATCACTTGCATTTATTTTACTTTACTCTCTTAAAGTCCTCCTTTTGATGTGGGATTCTAGGTTTCCCATTGTACCCCCAAACTATAGAAGTGCTTCAGGTCAAACTATAAGTAGGAAAATTCCTTTGCTTCCTTGCATTCTTGTTAAGGCCAAAGAAAGGATTGACCTGGATTTTAAAAGCTAATGATAAGGAAGATCCCGGAGAGAATTATCCTCCTTAGATTCTTCATTAGGTTTCGAAATGGACACAGATATACATATTTTGGTTATGTCCCTGATATCATTGGTTGTAACCTAGGCCTCTCAACTATACCCAGCTTAACCCTATGTCTTTAGGACATAAGTGTAAGAATTAAAATTTAGTTATTAGCTATATATTAAAATTATGTGGCCGCCAGGAATCAACAATTCAGGTTGATTCCGTAATTAAATCAGACCCAAGTCAGAATCGGGTTGAGGAGTTTATTTACAATCAGGAAGGTGAGTAGTGATAAAGAGAAGAGGGAGGTTAGAAGACTAAATAAATGAAGCTGTAAGCCGCAAGGCCCAACAGCCGGATAGGCAGAGTTTAGAATTGGCCCAGCTAGGCCAAGGAAGCCAGCCTAACTTACCCACGTGACAATACAGAGCATAAGCTGTCTGTGGTCTCAGGAGATGCTTCTTCTTCCAGTTCCAGACGACAACTCCTTCTACAGGAAGTTCACTGACTTACTTAAAGAGAATGTGTCTTTCATCACTTCCTGTGGTCCACCTCTAATTCAAATGGACAAATGGCAGTTTCTACATTGATTTGGACTGCCCAAAGGGCAGTCCCTTATTCTTGATTTGTTACTTATTGTCACGTGTGGGTCACTCTCTCCCCTCCCCACTAAGGGAGGTGGGAGTGACATCATTAGCACGCCCGGGTTGGGTAGATTTTTGACTATTAATGGGATAGAGCTAATTTCTATTTACACATAAGACACCTCTTTGCCCTGGGTCAAGTGATTACCCCCCCACATACACACACTTTTACCTAAATTCATACCCTCCTCAAGTCATATCACCTGTTGTAAAGAGTATAAAAACCCCAGAACTGATCCCTTTGAGGAGATAGTTTTCCATCAATGCTGTCCTCTCAGCCAAATTCAACATGACTTCTAAATTAATAATTTTCTCTTTTTATTTCTAAGTTAAGTTATAGAGTCTTGCATTCTTGCATCTCAAACCCCAGGTGCTCACCTCAAGCCCCCCACAACACTTTGATGCTTCATCCTTGTGAAGAGGTGACCTTGTCCTCTCTGAGGTTATAGCATCAGAATACAAACTGGAAAGCTTTAAAGATGGGTCAGGGACTGGCTGAGCATCTGGTACCTGAGGACTAGCAAGCAAGGATGAGAGAGAATTTTATCACTGTGGTATTGGCCAAAGACATCAATTCATTAAGATAGTTCACCAAGAAGTACAGGAATCATGATCTGTGTCAATGGAGGGAGTACCAATATAGACAAAACTCATGTCTCTGGCTCCATCCATTCCCTCTATCCCTTCAGAATTATTTTTCATTATTTTTCCTTAGCGCAATCTACCTTCCAGCTAGACTAGCCCATTGTACATGCTGTTCTAGTTCCCACTTCCATGAATTCAGACATAGACTAGCCCCATATTTATTTTATGAGAGTGCTTCTGGATTTCATTCTCTCCCAGAATATGGTGCACTATATATTTCCTTCAAAGATCATCCCTGAAGGATTGGGTTTCTTCCCTAACACCATTGGGTTAGAAAGTAAATTCCTTCCAGTGTTAGCCATTGGTGACTAGCATCTAAGTTATATTTAACCAATTAACATCAATTAATATTTACAAAGAATTATTCATTTTGAACATTTGCAAATAGAAATATTTTCCCTCCACTCTTTAAGGGCTGACTCTCCCCTGTTATAAGTTATTTGTTAATTAGCTAAGTAATTAGAGATTCTGAATAACTAGGAATAAGTGATAGGGCTGGATAGATGGTTGTGAGTGGAACAGGGACCCTTTAATTCTGACAGTGGAATCCTCAAGAGATCATGGGAAAGAATTCCCAGTTTCCCCTTGGAGGGGCAGTTAGGAATTTCTGGACACTCTTTGGGTTGATTGCTCAGAGAGTGGATGGTTGGCTTTTCCTCTGGAAATGTTGGAAGAGTTAGGGACAGTTGGTTTGGGGAAAATACCTGGAGATTTGGAGGAAAATTGAAAGCAGATCATCTGTGAGAGAGACTGGCTTGGCTGTTTCCTGTGAGAAGACAGGGGAGTAGCAAGAGTCAGCACTACATGGGGTAGCAGAGAGCAGCTTCTGTGAAATGGTCAGAAGCTGAATTCTTAACTGAAGAAACAGGAGTCACTCTGAATCTTGGAGATAACTTATAAGGAAAGGAATTTAATTATAAACTTATATATTAGTTTTAGGATAGATATAGAGTCAGTTTGGGGGATTAATTAGACAGTTAAGTGTAGTGTTAAGGAGAATCACCCCTGGTGATTATGAAGACTTTCCTTGCGGGAAAGATTTGTGTTTTTTGGGATTTAGTTTAGAAAACTTTAGCTATAGGGAAATACCTCTCCTATGTAAAAATTAAAATAAATATATATTAATAATTTCAAATATTATATTTTATAAGATTTATTCATAATCACTAGAAGTAAAGGAATAAAAAGGCATTTATCTAACAAAATAAAAACATGTGCCCATGGCTATTCTACCTGTTCAAAAGTCCTGAGTTCATAGCTGCCCTCATAGGAAGAGAAGGGAGCTAGACACAGAAATCCACCAAATTTATCTCCTGTCTATGTCTGCACATAATGACAGGAAGTCAGTGGGCTCCTGGGTAATGTAGTTCGAAGGTACACAATTTCCAATTACACACCTAATAATTCTCATTTCATTATCCTTTCCCTGATATTCTCTTAAATAGTAATAAATAGGTTTTTTTAACTAGTCTCCAGCAGAATTCATCAGCTGCCTGTCTAATCTAGTTCTCAACGGCCAACCACAGAATCTCCTTAAACCAATAGTCCATCCATAACTATCAACAACAATTTATATCAGGATCAATATTCTCTACAACACCCCTATACCACTCAGTCTCTAGGCAAAGTGGGCTCAGATTTAGTTAGTGTAATTTCTATATAGCATTGATCCTTGCAAGTTCATGACTGAAGGATGAGTTCTGAGATATTCCAGGACTAGGCCCCAAAGGTTGCCTTGGAAAGGAGAACCTCCTATATGAAGTTTCCCTTAATCCCATCAGTTGTCAGTGCTTGCTGCCCCTAAAGTTATGTTGAATCTACTTTTACATATTTTATGTGCTTTGTATTTATTTCTCTGTAAATATACCATTGACCCCAAGTAGAAGATAAGTCTCTTGAAGGCCTTTAGTATGTTTTCCCAGCACAAAGTCTAGCATATAGTAGGTGCTTTATAAGAACCTAATAAGTTGAAATAGAATTGAATGAATCATTGACATGTCAAAATAAGTAACCTGGGCCTAAATTTTTGTCCTAGCTTCAAAATTTAAAGCAAATCTGTCAATCCCTATTCTGGAATCAAGGAACTTGATTAGTGAGGTGGGCACTGGGTCCTCTGCACACCCCAAGCACCTTACTATGTCACCTATTCCCCCTTGATTGTCCCCTTGTTTGTTTCCCTTTTTTTCCCCTCCCCACCTTTCCTCTTCAAGTCAAGCAGACCCCATTCCTTTAGGAAATAAAAATTCTAAACTGTTCTCTCTTTGGAGAGGCAGCTTGGTCCTGCGCAGTATCTCCCTACCATTCAACTAAATAAATTTTTCTATCTTTAAAGATGGGAGCCTGTCATTCTTGAAAGGGCAACCTTCCTGGTCTAGGGGTTAGTCTTCAGTTCTTCCACAATTAGAATATGGCCTTGAGGAAAAGTCTGATCTCCTTAATTTTGTTATTATGCTTCTATTTCTTCTTGAAAATGACAGAATAAAAATACTAACAGGGATTTCATACCCAGTTGAAGAGAAAGTGAAAAAGGACCTGTTTAGCCTTGATGAATTAAAATCACTTGGCCCAAATGAACTGTACTGAAATGTCACCTTCAGTAGTATTTGAAAGGAGAATGGGGAAGGTGCAAGAAGGTTGGAGAAGGGCAGATGCCCCAATTTTCAAAAAAGGCAGGAGGATAGTCTGAAGTGAGTTTAACTTCACTTCCTGAGGAAATTATAGAATGAATCATTAGGGGACAGCTAGGTGGTTCAGTGGATTGAGATTGAGAGTTTAAAAAAAAAAAAGAAGAAAGAATGAATCATTATAGGGATGATGGCTGGTGAGTATTTGCAAAGGGAAAGGATCCTTACAAAGAGCCAGCATAGCCTCTTCAAGAACAGATTTGTGTTAGACTAGCCTAATTTCCTTGACAGGATCACTTATTAAGTAGATGAAGGGGATATTATTTATGTAATTTACTTTTTTAAAATGCTTTTTTAGCTTTCTTTTTTTTTTAATACCCTTACCTTCTGTCTTGAACTCAAACTAAGTATTAGTTCAAAGGCAGAAGAACAGTAAGGGCTAGGCAATGGAGGTTAAAGTGACTTGTTCAGGATCACATAGCTAGGAAATATATAAGGCTAAATTTGAACCCACAACCTCCCATCACCAGGCCTGACTCTCAATCCACTGAGCCACCTAACTACCCCCTAGCAAAGCTTTTGATAAAGTACCTTATACTATTCTTGTGGAGGATATGGAGAAACAAGGATTTGGAACTAGTTGGATGGCTAATATCTAAGAACAGTTGTTAATGGTTCAGTGTCAACATGACAAAATTCTGAGCTTGGCCCTGGGTTATTTAACATTTTTATTAATGACTTGAGTAAAGGCATTGATGGCATGCTTATTACTCCTCAAATTTGCACAGAAAGCAAAGGTGGAAGGGTGAAACAACCCATTAGATTATAGAATCAGTATTCAAAAATGTCTTGACAGGCTAGAACAGAGGGCTGATACTAAGTAGATGAAATTCTGTAGGGATAAATATAGCCTTATGCTTGACTGTAAAAAAAAAATAAACTTCACAAGCGCAAGATTAGAAAGGTTATGAAAAAAAATCTGAAAACTCAATATGAGTCAGAAGTGTGAGTTGGTCACCAAAAAGCTACTGTATTGAAAAGAGGCATAACTTCCAGGTATATGGAATTGGTAATTCTGCTGTATCTTGATTCCATCTGGAGTAGTTTGGGGGCCTCTGGGGAGAGTGGGAGGCATGAAATATGACTTAGAGTTTTATTTTAATATTATGAAGGCCATGCTAGCAAAGGGACATCTCTGGCAGGCCTTACCAAGCTAGAAAGAGTCTGGTGACGGGTAAAGGATCAGTTTAACCATTATCATAGGGTTGTCCATAGGTAATGACTTTTTTTGCCCATAGCAATTCATGATGATCATAGCAACCATATATCTCATAAGCCATGGAGGGATTGTGACCTGCATTGTTGGGAAAAGGGTCCACATTGATGAAATAATGACTTTTTTGAAGTTTAGAAATATTCCTTAAAAGTATATCAAAATCTGAGAAACCTAATAATTTCCATAGTCTTAACCTGTTTCAGTAGAATTTATAATTAAAAGGATAAATTGAAGCAGACTCTCCAAGTAAAGCTGTTTTATTAATGGGGGCTCTACCCACCAATAAAGCAGATATCTTGGTAGTAGCCAAGAGACATGGAATTGAGGAGTAATACATTTTATAAGCAAAAATCAAAGAACACACCAAAAATCATATCAATGGTTATGATCGGTAGAACCATAGATTTAGGTATTGATGCTTGGTTACATTAAGGAAGGTGGGCCAGGCACAGGAGGTGGTGGGCCTACTCTTTTCTGTCTCTAAGGAATGTCTTTGTGAATTTATGGTGTCCAGCTGTATCACATGGTCATAGAAGTCAGAGAAGGGTACAAGACTTAAAAGTGCCCACCCATAAGATAATGAAATTTACCACCTGAAATTTATAAGGATGGGGGTTCAGGATAGACCAAGGTCAACTTGGTCTAGTTCTTAAGATGGCACACAGATATCATTTAGATTCTCAGAGACTGAAGTTAGGTGAAGTAAGAAATCTCCCTTGGCATGCTTGATTTATATCTGTTGCTGAGATAACAGATCCCATGCTCAGAGTTTTCTCTTTAATTAGCAGTGTTCTTGGGAGAGCTAGGACTCACACATCCAGCTACTAAGATGATATCTGAACTTTTCAACTTATAAACTGCTTTGCCCAGAGACAAAAAGAAAATTTGAGCCTGTTACACAAAATACAGACTATGGTTACGGAGTAGAATCAGTTTGGGTGTGAAGAAACTTAAAGACTGAAATAGGTGAGTAAGATGACTTAAAGGGGTTTGTAGAGTTGTTGTTGGTATATATTAAGAGGAACTCACTCTCCAGGTCTAATAGGCCTGAGAGTCAGCTCTTAGGCCAAAACGTTATCCGATTCTTCTTTATAAACAGTAAATTCGTTTTATTTATAGTAAATTAAAAGAAACGATGGAGGACCAGGGAAAAAAGGAATACCTAACTATAATATCTAGATTCTCCACCCAGCTTCTACAGATTCCTCATGGTACCTTCTTCAAGGTTTTCAAGCTCCTTAAATTCTACTCTCACTAACTAGATACTCCTTCTATATAATCTACCCTAACCTACTGGTCCTCAAAATAAATTGTAGATATAGTAAAAGTTCATCAGAGTAGACAGTTGAAATCTAGATGATCTCAACCTCTTTGGCAGAGGCCGAGATGGCTGCAGGCCTCTTTTCCAAAGACAGAGTTTATCAGGGGTCTGGCTTTCACTCACACTCAGTCAGGAAACCTCTCAGGAATCAGAAGTTCACATGATATCTGGGAGATATATAAATTTCATTATATTGAACTGGAGACAGGGATGGAACGAATCTCAGGAATCTTCTCAATAGATCAGTGATGGGCAAACTATTCCCTGCAGGCCAGATCCAGATCTAGTGATTAGGGAATTGCTTAAGGCAGTGATGGGCAAATTACAGCCTGGAATCTGGCCCACGGGGAACAGTTTGCCCATCACTGCAATAGAGGGATCATAGGAACCTCCAGGTATCAGGAAAGGTAAGTCACCTCCCTCAGGCATAAACAAACTGCCACAGGAAGTGAACTCTCCACTCTCTGGCCTGACCAGGAACTACAGAACTCCAAAGGTCTTTGGTCCTTGGTTTTATCCCCTCCCCAGATTCTGGAACTTGCTCTTTCAGTTCTGTGCATGTGACCAGACCCTCCTTTGCAAACCCATTTTTTTTTTTTTTTGCTACATTTGCAAAGTTGCAAAGCCCTGGTTTCTTTTATTTTCCCTTACAAGACCTAGTTATTATTGACTTGATGCTTTATCTCTTTGCTTATTTTGAGAGAATTACAGAGGACTTTCAAACATTCCTTCTTTTTAAAATCTTATTTATTTTATTTTTTTCAGACATTCCTGATGAAAGGATCAGAGCTGAATGAAAAACATGACTTTCAAATATAAGATTTGAGAGAAACTTAAAAAGGTAAACAAGAAAGAGAAATCAAAAAGACATTCAAAAGAATAGCATGAGCTAGGTGGTATGAGAAGAAGGCCTCAAATCTTGTTCTAATAACAATTCTAGTTCAGAACAGTTTGAGTGCAGTGGAAAGTATTTGAAAAGGGGAAGTGTGAGAGAAGCTGAAAAAGTGTGCTGAAAGGAAGAGACAATTCAATAAACATGTGAATTGGCCTCAGCCAGAATCTTTTACTATAGAATTCTCTCAGATTTGCTATCACAAGATGTACTGACCCACCTTGGGAAAATAAATGATTGGTACATTGGCAAAGATGACAGAGAAAAAGAAGAAATAATCATTGGAAGGGAGAAAAGGCACACTCATGCACTATAGTGGAACTGTGAATTGCTTTAGTCATTCTGGAAAGCAATTTGCAATTATGTACCCAAAGTCATTAATCAGAGCATAACCTTATTCATTTATTCATTCATATATTTATTTATTTACTCATTTATTTATTTATTTGGTCATTCATTCATTCATTTATTCATTTATTTATTCATTTATTCATTCATTCATTTATTTATTTATTTATTTATTTATTTATTTATTTATTTATTTATTTATTTTTAAGACCTTAACTTCTGTGTATTGGCTACTAGGTGGAAGAGTGGTAAGGGTGGGCAATGGGGGTCAAGAGACTTGCCCAGGGTCACACAGCTGGGAAGTGTCTTAGGCTGGATTTGAACTTAGGACCTCCCGTCTCCAGGCCTGACTCTCAATCCACTGAGCTACCCAGCTGTCCCCAGTACATAACCTTTGACTCATTTACTAGGCCTATATCGCAAAGAAATAAAAGAATGAAGTAAAGGACTCCTATGAACAAAAATGTTTATAGAAGCTCCTTTTTTGGAGAAAAGACCTAGAAATTAAAGGAGTGATTATTTGTTGGAGAATAGCTAAAGGGAATTGTGCTATATGAATATAATGACATTTCATCATAAGAAATGATGAAAGAGATGGTTTCTAAAAAGCCTGGGAAAAGTGATACAGAGTGAAGTGAGCAGAACCAGGAGAATAATTTATGAATAGCAATATTATAATGAAAAACAAATCCGAAAGACTTCGGAACTCTTTAATAATTGTAAAAAGGAATTCTTTATTCTTTTTCTCTAATTTAATGGGGGACCTAGAGGTCCTCTTACCATAGAGATATGTAGGGACTAACCAGCCCACAGTGACAGGAAGGAGGAACCATAGAGAGAGGTAGGTAGAGATAGAGAAAGTGAAGTAGGAGAAGGGTATAAAAGGGGCTGAGCATTTGTTGGTCAACCTGACAGCTGCTGACAGTTGGGGATGTGGGTCAGTTGTGGTGAAGTTGGCTGCTAGGCATGAGTTGGTGGTGTGAATTGGTGATTAGTTGGTAGTTGGGGTTTAGTTGCTGGAATATAAAGGCAGGCCTGAGCTTACTGAGATGTCTTTTGGCTTTAGCCTTTAGAGGGCTTTTTGCCTTTTGGGGTTTTTGGCTTTTGGTTTGGGCTGTTAGGGTTTTTCCTCCATCCTTGAACTTTTTGGAAGGTGGCTGGTCTTTGTTGACAGACCTAATTGAGGTTGGATTACACACTGATTGGGTTGGTTTTGATTGGGCTGGATTGGTATTGGAACTTTGTGGGGTGGTTATTATTAGTGGTAGTTATAGGCAGTTATAGGTAAATATTGGCAGTTTTAGATAGTAATTATGGGCAGTTATAGATAGTTATAGGATAACTAGTATAGACATTAGGAAAATTTCTTTCTCTACCTCTTTTCCTATATTTCCCACTGTAGATTTTAAAAATTAATATTCAATGCCTCCAAAGTATGATATTTATAAGGATTTATTAATATTAAATTAGAGAGCTAGAGAAACTTGGGGAACCTTTCCCACTCACCCCAAAGAGGCTTTCCCCACCAGCACTGCTCATCACACCATCCATGTGCCAGCGACAGAGTGTAGCAGAGCAAAACCCAAATTAAATACAGACTGCAAAACCCACAGACATAGATTCAAGGCAAAAGGAATTGTGGGTAATACCGAAAGGGAGTTTGAGTAATGTAGTTTCAGGGGTTCAAGATCTTCCAACTTTACACCTCCTTTATTATATTCATTTTACTATATTCTTTTACTATCTCTATTTTAATTAAACTAAATTGATAATTGTTAAAAGCTACTAGAAAATTTCTTTTCTCTGGCTTAAAGGGATAATGTTAATTTACAACTCTACTATATTCTCTTTAAAACTAAAATTGTTAAAAGCTGCTCTCTTATTTTGTCAAACCCCTAATTTAACCCTTATATAACAGAATGACAATGTATGATTGTGGAGGATTGTGGAGGATTGATGATAAAGTTTGCTCCTCATTTCTTCATAAAGAGGCAATGGATTTAAGATTAAGAAAGAAATGTATTTTTGGTTTAACTGGTGTGGGAATTTGTTTTGCTTGATAATATATTTGTTATAGGAATTTTATCTTATCTTATCTTTTTTTTTCTCAATGGAGAATAAGGAGAGGGTAAGAAAAGAGTAGAAAAAAGAAAGAAAAGGTTATTGAGGCATCTTTTTTTTTTCCTTTAATGGAGAGAACAGAACAGTAGGAAGGTCAGAAAGAAGGTCAGACAAGCAGGAAAACTTTCAAAGCTATATACTGATTTTATTTATATACTTAAAAGGAAAAGTAAGCTGTATATAATAGAGCTGTGTAGTTTCATGTACAATCTTCTGTTCTTTGCATATGCAAATACCCATCCTATTTAGTTTTCGTTAAGAATAAAAATGAAAGTTTCAGTTCTGAATTTTCTACCCCATACTCTTCCAAGAAGGTAAGAAAAACAAAACCCATTACAAATATGCAAAGCAAATTCTAGCATTGTTGCTGTTCAGTCTTTTAAGTCCTATCTGACCCCATTTCGGGTTTTCTTAACAAAGATGCTGAAGTGGTGTCCCATTTCCTTCTCCAGCTCATTTTACAAATGAGGAAACTGAGGCAAACAAGATTAAGCGTTACACAACCAGTACGATCTGAGGCCAGATTTGAACTCAGGAAGATGAATTTTTCTGACTCCATGCCTAACACTCTATTTACTGTGCCTCCTAGCTGTTAAAAAAAATGTTTTTTCATTTGAAAAATGAAAGATGGAATATTCAAAAAGAAAAGAATTTGTTGTTCCCTGTTTTTGTTCAGCCCAGTGTCTTCCCCATCTTGCTATGACACAGGCCCTGATGCCAAGAAGTTTACAATTTAAAGGAGGAAAAGACAAGTATACAAAAAACTAAGCTACTAGGTAGAGAGAGTTAAACAAAATATGTAGTACAAAGTGCTAGGAAGACTCTGATGGAAGTAAGATTAGTGAAGGCATTATGGAGGAGGTGCCCTAGTTGGGTATTGAAGGAAGGATGGGACTTGAGCAAATAGAGATTTAGAGAGAATGGAAGAATGGCATGAACCTGGCTTGATTAGAAAGAACAGGATGAAAATGAGGGGATAGAAGGTGACTTATTTGGTTGCAGTGATTCATAGTTGATGGGGAAAAGGACATTAAGTAAAATAGGTCAGAATAATAGTTTGCATTTTTGTAGCTCTTGGATATTTATAAAATACATTCCTTACAACAACCCTGTGAGGTAGGTTATTTCATCCCTCTATTACTGTTATTATTTTATCCTATTTTTTATCCTTAAGGTAGGTTTTTTATTCCTCTTTTAGAAGTGAGGAAGCTAAGGCTTAAGAAGTTAAATGACTTAAGCACAATCACTCAACAAGAAAGGGTTGGAGTCATCACCTGAATATAATTAATCTTATTCCTAGTCACCTCTAATTGTGTATGTGAGCCTTGAATATCAGAATGGAGAGCTTATATGCAAATACACTGGCATCTGAGATTTCATCAGCTTGGGAAGGCAGATGAAGCACAATAGGTTAAACAACTCGCCTAAGTTTGGTTATATTACAAGTAAGTGTCAGAAGTAGGATTGTGTGTCTTCAAAAAAATAACTTAGGCAGAGCTCTGAGCCAATATCTATTTATTAGAGGGACCTGACTCCCTCCAACAAATAGAATCCCAGACCTTCCTCAAGCTCTGAGATTCCTACCTTCTCCGGAGTATAGTTTTATCCCTTTCAGTGCCCAGCCCTTGTTTATATTCCTGGACAGTTTAGGCATCATTGTTTTATTTTTTGTGGTAGATTCCAAATTCTTGGTATGTCCCTAAGTCATGTTATTACCAAACAATAAGGTGGGCATATAGCATCAGCCCATTTATGACCCATACTTATGACAACTAGCCCATCTATACCCTATCCTTAAGACATCCATTTTTTGGCAAAGGGTCCTGAGCTATGGTTGTGTAAAGTTGCTAGTTCTTAGGTCCAGTCTCTTGTCCAGAACTGCCTAGGATAGTCAGAAGAAGGAAGTAACATGGGTTTGAGGGTGACAAGTCCATAAGGACATTCTGGGCCCATTGAGGTAAAAGCAGCCAGAAAAGACATATTTGCAGATCTACCTCAAGACCCTGGCAAGGACTGGTCTGACCTTACAGGTCTACAAATTGCTGTCTAAGAACACCTGGCTTCTTCATTGGCTTAGAACCTCCTGACCAGCTAATTCACAATCACAAAACCTTGAGCTCTATCTCTGGGACAAGTGGCCTTTATGCATATGCCCAGCCATACTCTGGTACCTTTATACTTCAAAAGAAATCTTCATGCTAGCCTAACAGACCAAAGAGGACTTTGAAGATTCCCATTGGGTGAAGAGTACTCCTAACTGCAGCTGGACACTTTAATTGGCACTAAGGATATATACTCTTGATATATTATTTTCCTTTGATCATAGAGTGTAGAAACTATAAATATTGGACCTGTGTGCATAATAAAATGGAATCCATGATCCCATTCACAGCCCTCTCAACCTTGTCAACTTCTCATCCACCTAGGACTTTTCTCTCTTCTCCCTACTCCCCTGGAGCTGGTCTCTGGAGAGAACCAGCTCCTATCAGGAGGGGTTCTTAATATATTTCTGAATTTTTCGCTGAGGCTTGTGACATCTCTATCATTAATTACAGTGCCTAAATGTTCAGGCCTAAGGTGAGAGTTTCTTTCTCTAATCTTAATGTTATGAAGTTTAACATGAGAGGAAAGAACCTATTCAACTATATATTATTATTATTTATTATTTATTATTATTCCTGTTGACTCCTTAGGAGCATAGGGCTGCAACCATCTCACGCCAACGGACTCTGTTCTGGGCAACTTCCCCCAGCTGGGCCCATGTCATTCCGACTGTTTTTGTTTCATTTTCGGCAGATCTTCGCCAGGTCTGTTTTGGTCTTCCGACTTTCCTCCTCCCTGGAGGGTTCCAGCTCAATGCTTGTCTGGCTACGTTGTCTTCCGGTTTTCATAGCGTATGTCCTATCCATCTCCACTTACGTTTCTTTATGTCCTGACTAATGGGATGCTGGATTGTTCTTTCCCAGAGACTAGCATTGGAGATCTTTTCAGGCCATCTGATGTTCAAGATGTGGCGTAGACATCTGTTAACAAAGACCTGGAGTTTGTTGGTGTTAGCGCTCGTCACTCTCCAGCTTTCTGATCCATATAGGAGGATGGCCTTTACGTTGGTATTGAAGATTCGGAGCTTAGTGACGAGGGACAGAGCTTTGGAGATCCAGACAGACCGCAGGGTGTTAAATGCCTGTCTGGCTTTGTTGATTCGGTTTCTGATGTCCTCATCTGTCCCGCCGTCCTTGCTGACTATGCTACCCAAATAGGTGAAGTGGTCCGTCTCCTTGATGTTTTCTCCCTGTAGTTGGATTGGCAGGTCCTGTGTGCTGTTGACTGTGATCACCTGGTCTTCTTCTTGTTGATCTTCAGACCTGTCTTCTCCGCTTCTTCAGAGAGTCGTGCAAGTTTGGCTTGCACATCCTGCTGCTTGTGAGAAAGGAGACAGATGTCATCCGCGAAGTCAAGGTCCTCAAGCTGTTTGGTGTGAGTCCATTGAATGCCCGTATTGTTGTCCTTGGTAATTCTTCTCATGGTCCAATCTATGACCATCAAGAAGATAAGGGGCGAAAGCATGCAGCCTTGCTTCACTCTGGTCTTCACTGTGAAGGGAGCCATCAGTTTCCCATTATGGATGACCTGGCAGGTAAAGTCTTCGTATAACCGCTGGATGATGTTGACGAGCTTCAGGGGAATCCCGTAATGCTGCATCAATCTCCAGATGATGTTCCTGTCTACGCTGTCAAATGCCTTCTCGAAATCCACGAAAGTCATGTAGAGGGGGGACTGCCATTCGATGGACTATTCGATAATGATTCTTAGGGTGACGATATGGTCGGTGCACGATCTGAGCTGACGAAACTATAACTTACATCTAATTATTCCTAATTATATTATGCTTTAAGATTAGTTGATTATCCTTAAAAGAAATATCTGAGAATTAATCCCTACCCCTATGGAACACATTAAACTGGATCATACTGATAAAATCATTGACCCAGAATGGGCAGACGACTACTAAAATGAGGTAAGGATCAAAACATTTTCACAATTAGAATCTAAGTCTTTCTGAATGCAAATCCAAACCCAAGAACTTTTATCCAATATATTGTACTGCAGGAATTCATATACCTGGGAAATAATAATGATATATTTCCAAAGCTCTGTAAGTATTTTTTAAAAATATTTTATAAATTGTATATTTTATAAACTACTTCATGAATTGCCCTAGCCATTCTGGGAAGCAATCTGGGGACTGTGTACTCAGAGTCACTAAATTGGATATATTATTTGACCCAACTACTAGGCCTATAAACCAAAAAGATCAAAGAGTGATGAAAAAGACTCATGTATAGAAACTTTGTAGAAACACATTTTATAGTAGGAAAGATCTACTGGTAATATTAAAAACATTCCATTTTATAGATAAGAAAAGAGGCTCTGAGAAGCTGTTATTATCTATGATCATAGATTATCTGTGTCAGGGTTTGATGTTTCTTGGTGATATCTTCACTTGAAGTCTGGGGCTCTTTCCACTTAATTCTGTTTAAAAAGTTCATGCTTTATTCTAACAGAGAACCATTGATTTTGTTTTTTGTTTTTTTTTTTTTTGGACATGACTAAAACTAGAATTTGTTTTACATGAATATACATATTTGTAATGAGTTTTGTTTTTCTTATCTTCTTAAAGGGGAAGAGTTCAGAACTGAAAATAAAATTTAATAAAAGAAAATAAAGGGGGCAGCTGGGTAGCTCAGTGGATTGAGAGCCAGGCCTAGAGATGGGAGGTCCTAGGTTCAAATTTGGCCTCAGATACTTCCCAGCTGTGTGACCCTAGGCAAGTCACTTGACCCCCATTGCCTACCCTTACCACTCTTCTGCCTTGGAGCCAATACACAGTATTGACTCCAAGATGAAAGGTAAGGGTTTAAAAAAAAAAAGAAAAGAAAGTTCCTGGATTTTGGTTTTTGGTATAGTTCATCCTTTGTTTTCCCTTTTTGAAGAGATCCACTGACATACTGATGCTGGAGTAAAATAGTAGATGATGGCTGACGTCTTGATACTTGCTAGTTCCTAGATACTACAAACACAAAGAGTGAAGTGTTTTGGTTGAACTGAGATGTGTTTTCCAGCCTTTTCTCACAATGCCTCTATAAGTGGAAATTTTCTAACTTTTGAATTATGTTCTCCAGAATTCCTTTCATCTCCCAGAATCCCTTTCCCTGTGTCCTCATGTTTGTGCTTTTCACGTTTTGTATATAGTTTTCTGTAAGTTTTTCTTCTTCCTCTTTTTTTCTGTGTGTGGGGCTGAGGAAGGTGGCTTTTTTGTGCTAGCTTTTTTATATTAGTTATTAGTAAATCTTTTTAACTGTAATACTTAGAACATTGGATATTAATTTTGAAACTCACACACCCTTTTCTACTGTCTCTTTTCTTTCCTACCAATATCACCCTACTTCAAGTCCTTATTACTTCTCACCTGGAATAATATAAGAGCTTAACTGTTTTCCCTGTCTTTGGTCTCTTTCCTTTCCAAATCACCCTTTACAGACTGCCAGCTTCAACTTCTTCATGCATTGTTCTTACTGCCTTAGAGTGGGGACTTCATACTGCCTTAGAATGGGGACTCCATCTCTGGGGATTTTCAAGGGGAGGTTGGGTAAACCCTGCTCAGGGATGCTGCAGAATATATTCTTGCTAAGGCAAAGCTTTGATCAGAATTTTATATCTTTGAAGTCTATCCCAATTCTGAGATTCCATGAGCTTATCTAATGAGATGATGAGGTAGTATGTTCTAGGGATGATCTGCATAAATGCACAAAGGAGGGACAGCTCAGTGGCTCAGTGGATGGAGAGTCAGGCCAAAAGACAGGAAGTCCTAGGTTCAAGTCTGGCCACAGACAATTCCTAGCTGTGTGACCTTGGGCAAGTCACTTAACCCTCATTGCTTAACCCTTACCACACTTCTGCCTTGGAACCAATACTTGTTATCTATTCTAAAACAAAAGAGAAGGGTTTTTTAAAAGTAGCGCAGAGGTTAGAGAACAACAAATCAATATCTTACTTTGGCAATAAATGTAAAGCAGAAAAATACAAAAGAAATACAAAATAACTTTTTTTGTGGAGGAAGAAAATACTAAAAACCTAGAGATCAGGTGTCTTCTAAGGAGTTAGGGATTCCATGAGGTAGAGGTAAGGCAAGAGAACATTCTAGATATGGAGGACAATATGTGCAAAGGTAAGATTGAATGTCATGGATGGAAGAGTAACTATAATAAATCTGAAGAAACTAGAATTAGTTATAATTTTCTCTGTTTTCTGTACTGTTGAAGATTACAATTCCTGTACATCTTGGTGAGTTGTCCTTTGAGTTGCTATTCCTGAAAGTTTCATCAGTCTTCAGCCAACATTTTATTGGTAAACCTTTCTGATCTTTGGTAGACTGGATCTCGGAATACAGATGTACAGCTTTTCCAGAAGCCCATATATCAAGCCTTTTCAGCTTGTTGGGACTTATCAAAACTTATATTTTGATAGCTAGGTTTTAAGAACCCCAGACATCTCTGCACAACGATGAGATAACAAAGTAGGATTAGTGGAGTAAAATAAATGTGAGAGAAATCATATTTTAACAATGTTTTCAAATAGCAAGCAGGTAGGAATCTGGGGCTAAAATTGAAAGCTGTGATTAGGTCTGGGTAAAGATTTAGGAGCTTTCTGCATAGAGATCATAGTTGAAGATGTTTAGTTTTGTTTGGGATTCCATGATTTTTTAAATGAATTTTTATAACACATATATATGAGTCTTTTTCTTCGTTCTTTGATCTCTTTGGATATAGGCCTAGTAGAGAAAGGGAGGAAAAGCAATAACTCTCAAACAGGAGGAGACACAAGTAGGAGGAGTCAAGCCAAAGCCATCTGATCTAGCAGATCTGAGCTTTTGGGTGACCCCGGAGGGGTGGGAAGCTGAGGACTAAGTGGGTAAGGAGAATAAAGAAGCCGTACAACCACATCCGCTTTCTTCCACTCTTCGCCTTCAAGAGGAAAAAGGCCCTCTCAACCCTGCCTGGGGCTCCTTAGAAGAGCCACTTCCGCCCGACTGTTTCTCCCCTTCCGGCTCTGGCCTACCGGCCTGCGGAGAACTTCCGGTTCCGTCCAAGACTGAAGCTGCACTTTTGAACACATAAGGCCGTGGGAGAATTGAACTGGGGCGCACTAGCAACTCTGAAGAGACTCTGAATCCGGAACCCTGGCGCTCACGGTTATCCATTCTTCTTACGCTTCCCGCTTGGGCCTTAGGGTATAGTTCAGTTGCCTTGTTTACGGAAAGAGGAAGACGGAAATTCGATGTACAACCGCGCAATCAGCCCGCAACTCTCAGGTCACGTCATCTCCTGACGTAAGCGACTAGGCGGGGCTGCTATGCCTCACTTCCGGAGCCAACTTGAGGGTGGGCTTAGAGGGGACTAGAAGTGGCTTCGGAGCTTTCCCTTTAAATCCGTGAAGCACTGGGTGGTCCTGGGCCTCCAGATGTGTACACTTCTGTACCTGAGCTCCTTCGAAGGGGAAAAGAAGACAGGAATGGAGGAGGGCAGCGAGAGTGCCTCCATATTCTAGCCCTTGAAGAAGCACGGTGTTTGCCGACTGGATCTGCTCCATAGAATTCGGCTTCAGCCACTTACTGTTTACTGTGGGGGAAACCCTTCCCCTCTCTTGGCCTTAATTTCCTTATCTGTAAAACAAGGGAGTTGGACTAAGGGGCCTCTAATCCCCCACTTCATCTCAGAATCTTTACTCCTAGTGCATCTGAGTGAACTTGGGGATCCTTGCCCTGTTTGCCCATCATTTAAATAGAGAAAAGTCTGGAGGTAGAGTTGTAAGTGTCTAGTGGTAGGGACCACAATTTAGGGAATTAGGAGGAATACAATTTAGGTCAGTTATTTATTTTATTCTGGGTTTCAGTTTCCTCTTGTAAAATGAAGGTTTTCGACTTGAAGACTTTGAGGGTTCCAATCATTTTTGAAGCACTCCCATCCAAAGCTCCTTAGGTTTACCTTATAATCAATGTTTATTGAATGAATGAATCAATGAATGAAAGTTGCTGAAAAGTGATACTGAAACCAGGGCTTAGTCATCTAATACCTATAAGACCCTGAGCAAATCACTTAACTTCTTTCTCTAGATCTTCAATCTCCTTATTTATGAAGTGGAGATAATGATAAAGGAATCACCTACTTAATAGTTTTTTGGTTGTTCTCTTGGGAAAATGTAAACAGGCTCTGAAATGAGAACTATTACTGTTGTGTGTTGGGATTAAAAAGTCATTCTATGGAGGCAGCTAGGTGGCACAGTGCATAGACTGGATAAATTGGACTAAAAGCTAAAGTCAGGCTGACCTGAGTTCAATTTGGCAGTCTGGTGGAACCTATGGCTGTTTTTCAATATTTTTAAACGTGCAAAATAAAATACATGGGATTTACGTAGAAAACCAATTATATTGAAATACAGTTATCAAAATGCTCTTTTAAAGATTCGTTGAGTTCAGGCTAGGAACCTCTGGTTTAGAAGCATAGTGTAGTGGAGAATACTGGATTTGGATTCAAGGAACATGTCTTTATTTCTGGTTTTCACCCTTATTAGCTGTGATCATAAAAACCACTTAACCATGCTGGTCCTCAGTTTCTTCCTCAGTAAAACGTTTGCATTTCTTACCTCTCAAGGATAATTGGATGAAAAGCCTATGAATTGGCTGTAAACCTTATGAAAATGTGAGCATTTAGAAATTGGCTATTATTTCTCAGGGACTGGGGCAGTTTTTCAAAGAGGGTTTTCTCTTCTCAGCAAAAGATTTAAGCAACTTGGGGATAGGGAGGTGGTTTAGTGGATTGAGAGCCAGGCCTAGAGATAGAGGTGATCTCGGAATACAGATGTACAGCTTTTCCAAAAGCTTCCTAGACACTTCCTAGCTCCATTATTCTGGGCAAGTCACTTAACCTCTGTTGACTAGCCTTTACTGCTCTTCTGCCTTGGAATCAATACATAGAATTTTTTTTTCATTTTTTAATTAATTAATTTGGAATATTTTCTCATGGTTACATGATTCATGTTCTTTCTTTCTCCCCTCTCCCCCCTCCCAGAGTCAATGAGCAATTCCACTGGGTTTTATATATCAATACATACAATTAATTCTAAGATGGAAGGTAAGGGTTTTAAAAGAAAAAGATCTGAGCAGACACTTCCCAAAGGAAGAGGTAGCTCCAAAATGTAAAATCTGATCAAAGTGAACTTTCCTTGAAATGTCAAGTTATAGGTGACAGGACAGATGTTGGAGACTATCAGGCTTCATGGCAAATAAGTAACATATAAGAGCCTTTCTTTTATTATTATTTTTGTCTTTTTTAAAATTTTATTTTTATGGTCCTGCAAAACACACTTTCATATTAATCATTGTTGTAAGAGCACACTCATACATAATCAGAATCCCAAAATCAAACCAGAAATACATTGATATGAAAGATGACTCCAATAATTTTTTCTCTGGAGGTGGATTGCATTCCCTGTCATAAGTCTTTCAGGATTGTCTCAGATCATTGTGTTGCAGAACTTTCCTTTTAAAACCACCAAGCAAAAACCAAAATAAGGCATATAAAACTCCCAAACAACCAATTCTAGTGACTGAAAATCTAGGTTGTTTCCCCATTATAGGATATTGCTAGAAGAACACAGCAGAGCTTTCTTGCTTTGGGGAACTAGAGTTGTAGTTGTGTTCTAGGATTTCTTCATCAAAGTAAGAGATGCTTTATATCACACAGTTTCTTTGAAAATGAAATTGGATCTATAACAAAAGCTGTGGCAAATTCCCTCAGAAAGGATGCTTTTTCCACCTCAGTTTTTAGCTACTTTGTAAGTTGTTTTATGGCAGTGCATAATGAATACCCATTATCCTGTCCCTTCTTGACCCCTCCCACCTTCCGTTCCAGTGGTCCACTCTGGGAAAATAGCTAGTTGGGCTTTCCTCAGAGCTTGGCCTCTTCTGTAGTCTTTGAGCTTTTTTCTTGACTGCTGGTTCCTTTTCACTGTTACTGAGGACTTGTTCCATCCAGGAGAATCTCAAATGGTTAGAGATAGACCAAGGACCTGAGGATTTATCTAATTCAATCTCCTTATTTTGTAGAGGAGAAAAGAAAGATTTTCCATGGTCACATAGGAAGTCATTGGCAGAATCAGAACTAATAATAAATTTGGATGATGGCTGGTAGGTCTTTAAGGTTCATTGCAAACTATAGGGAAGGGGCTATGATCCCCATTTTTCAGATAAGGAAACTGAGAGTCAGGAAGGTCAAGATGATTCCAGAGTCACCTAGAAAGGCAGCACAGCACAATGGAAAGAGCACTTCATTTGAAGTTCTAGGGCCTAGGTTTGAATGTGTGGCTCACTACCTATGTGACCTTAAGCAAGTTGCTTTAATCTTTGTGCTTCATTTTCCTTATCTATACACTGAAGGAGGCTGGACTAGTTAATCCCTAAATCTCTTTGAATTCTAAGTGTGTGAATCTATGACTCCTATAATTCTTTGATCCTGTGTCTGAATCAAAATCTGAAACCTGATTTTTTTGACTCCAAGTCAAAGACTCTAGGACCTAGTCCTTTTGATTGCCAGACTGGGGGTCTTTCTTCTGAACCACACTTGGAAGTGAATGAATGTTGCTGATTGCTCTTCCCTCAGCTCAGGTTTATTCTAGGTCCTTCTATAGCAATGAGGGATAAAGGTTCCTTCTGTCCCTGTGGATCTGGACCTTGAAGATTACATCAGATTTCAGGAGATGGAGGAATACATAAAGACTCACTTTGGGTCAGTCAGAATCCTCAGCCTGCCCTAAATAGAAACCGGAAATTGTGGTTCTTTTTTTTTTTTTTAATCAGAAAGAGCAGGGTAGGAGGCTGCCCTGGGTTTTCCCTGATCATCCTTCGTACCTCAGGATTTGTCTTGACTCGCCAATGATTTACAAAAGAGTGGCACTTGTGGGTGTTAGGGCAACCAGGCGGAGGCTCTTGGCAGAGAAGAGGCTGGGTCCAAATGCTCATGAGGAGGCGTGGTTGGCACTGTGAGAGGGATGCGGACTTCTGGGGATGAGGAACTGGGGTCATGGGGTGTCAATTAGGTGGCATTTCCTTTGTAAATGATTAACTTTCACTGAGGATGACCTTGCTGCAGGATTTGAGTAACAGGACCTCTGGACTCTGGGATAGAACCACTTGGGAGCCCAGAAGAAGAGAGGAAGTAAGAAAATGGGCTGGAGCTGTGCCTCTGCTTTCCTAGGGGTAGTGGGGACTTTTGGTGAAGAGAGACTCTATTGTGAGGTGGGACCTCAGAGGTTGGGGATTTGACTGGGGGAGCTGGATGTTGGGAAATAGTAGGACACAGAGAATGATGAAATAGTGATGGGAATGAGAAGGGTTTTGATCAGAGGTTAGGAATAAGGGCTAGCGGTTATAGAGGAAAGCCCTTCAGAACATTATAAATTGTCCATTACCTTAGCAACCCCTGGGAAACTAGAGCTCTTAGAGATTTTAGGATCATAGGATTTTTTTTTATGTTTTTTTTTTAAACCCTTGTACTTCAGTGTATTGTCTCATAGGTGGAAGATTGGTAAGGGTGGGCAATGGGGGTCAAGTGACTTGCCCAGGGTCACACAGCTGGGAAGTGGCTGAGGCCGGGTTTGAACCCAGGACCTCCTGTCTCTAGGCCTGACTCTCACTCCACTGAGCTACCCAGCTGCCCCCAGGATCATAGGGTTTTAAAGCCTGCAGAAAGGGACCTTAGAGACCTTTTGGTTCCTGAAGCTGCAGAGAGGGAAACTAAATCCAAGCAAGGTTAAGTGACTTCTCTAAAGTCACATAGCTAGTAAGTAAGAGGACCAAGATTCAAACCTTGGTCTTAAGGTTCTAAATCTAATGCTATTTTCACTATATTAAGTTGCATTCCATGGTCTCTGGAGGTTAGATACACAAAATTACATATGCAATTCATTTGCTTTTAACATTTTTCTTCTTGCAGGTGATTATGGATACCAGGCATTGCTAAGAGCGAGCTGGGCATGGCTGCCACCCTTAGAGTCCTACCTGGCTTTGTGCGCAACTGCCCCTGCCCAGGACTTTGGGGGAGTCCAGCTTACCGGTCTGCTAGTAGCATGGCCCTGCCAGAGCAGGCCTGGCAACTGTTTGAGGGTGCAGTGAATGCAGTGATGCCAGGCCCCATGTTACGCCGGGCTTTGGCACTAGACACAGAGACTGGACAGCTGAAGGTTCGGGACAGGAACTTTCAGCTCCATCACAATCTTTACCTGGCAGGTTTTGGCAAAGCCGTGCTAGGCATGGCAGCTGTGGCGGAGGAGATGCTGAGTGAACACCTGATTCAAGGTGTGATCAGTGTACCCAAGGGCATCCGAGCAGCCATGGAACATGCTGGCATGCAGTAAGGAGCTGGGGTGGGGTGCAAAAGGGGGAAGAGAGAGAGAGAAAGCTTCAGAGGAGGCTCTAGGTGCCATGAATTAGAGTCTTTTCCTCATCCTCTCCCTTACAGTCATCTTCAGATTCTGAAATATTCTTTCTACCTACTGTCATAACTCTCTTCTTTTATAACACTATGTATATAGGATGCATAAAATACATATACGAATCATATACGAGGCATGGTCTTGGGTCTGAATGGCTTGATTCCCTTTTTCCCATCATCTGAGTTTGCCTAGTTCAGGCCTATTTGAGAAGAACAACTCTGTAATCAGGAAGGGAACCCTTTATAAGGCTCCATGTTAGGTAGGAATGTTAGAAAGTTTGGGAATTAGTGAGGTGGGGAATCATTTCTTTCCCTGTTCCAAATCTCCCCTGGAGCCCCAAAATAAGGGTAGGAAGATGTCTGACACAGGAGCCCCTTCTGTCTTGGACCCACCACTCTCTCTTTGTAGGGAGATGCTGCTGAAGCCCCACAGCCGTATCCAAGTGTTTGAGGGAGCGAAGGACAACTTGCCTGATGGAGATGCCCTGCAGGCTGCACTGGCCATCCGACACTTAGCAGAGGGACTGACAGCTGATGACCTGCTGCTGGTCCTTATCTCAGGTGAGTTCCCTTCCTTCCTAGGTGAGGGAGGAGAGGTATAGGTGGGATCTTGAATGGGACCCCAGTCCTTTGCCTCCCCTTTTCTTCTACCTTCTTTCCTCATATAGTGACTGGCTTTCTTTTCTAAGATTCCTTCTCAAGTTCCCCCTTCCCCTAATCTATCCTTCTTCAGTAGATCTCGAAAAACAGAGGAAATGTTCCTATTTTGAGTTGGGGAGTAGCTATTCTTCCTAGAGACAGAGGAATGGATCAGTTGACCTTATCAGGACCCCACTCCTGATAACATATGGTCTAACCTTCCCAACATTTCAGTATTTCTGCCCTGTCCTAACCTGGGTCCTATTACCCAGGTTCAGTAATGGAGGCTCAGCTGTCTCAACAGGTTCCCTTGACAACCCAAAAGGCATCTCAATGTATTACCACTCTCCTCTGGCTCTAGCCAGCAGAATTTTGCTGAGTACCTGGCAAGGGCACTGAAGTGGGAACTCTATAGTCTTTGTTGTTCTTAAGTTCTCCTTCTCAGGGACCAAAGAATCCCTCAGCCCCAGTAATCCTAACTCTGCAAAGAGGTAGATGGAACATGGTTGTGAGTGGGGACCTGAGTCTAGCATCTCATTTGCTTTTTTACAGGCCACCCTTTCTAAACTTAAATTCCTACCTCCCTGGCCAAACTAAAGTTGGTATGAGCCATGTGATTCCTACAGTGTGATGGAATGAGCTCAGGATTTAAAGTAAAAATCCCTTGTTTCAGTCCTAGCTCAGCTACTGTCAACTTGGAAAAAACATACTACTTATAATAACTTTGTATTACCTTGGGAGAGTCTTCTAAGCTCTCACTGCCCTAGGTAATTCTGATAAAGAATGGAATTGTTACTTCTCTCTGCTTTGGTAGGGGAGTTCCCTACACCAGTAAGATCACAGGTCTGCACCAAACAAATTGCTGGACATTGTGTTAGGCTCTGAGGATAAGAACAACTAACCAGGGTCTATCCTCAAGGAAGTTCCATACTATTGAAAGATAGGCTGTTTAACTAGATAACTAGAAGGGAGAGGACATTAACCACTAGATGATGGGGAAAGGCTTCCCATACATAGCACTTGAGTTGAGCATTGAAAAGAGAAGTTGTTGAGGAGGGAACACATTCCAGGCCTAGCATGCTGATATAGAGGAGGGAGATGGCATGCTGGGTTCTGAGGACAATAAACAGGTTGTTGACAGTAATGCTGAATTTATAATGGGGGAATGGGGTGAAGTAAGTCTGGAAAGATAAACTGGAGTCAGATTGTGTGGGACTTTGAAAGTCTGATCAATGAATTTGTTACATCCCATAGGCAATAGGGAAAAACCGGAAATTCTTGAATAAAAGAGTGGCATCAGCACAGATATTATTTTGATAGAGGCAGGAGGGGAACCAGGAAAAAGTAGCACCATAAAAGTCAAGGGAGGAAAGAGGGAGATACATTGGTTAAGGTAGATGATGAAGAAACAAAAGATCAATTTTAAGAAATTTAAAAGTCAAGGGAGGCATGAATATCCAAGAGGAGGGACTGGTCAAGAGTGTCAAAAGCTGATGAGAGGTCAAGAAGAATGAGGCTTGAAAGAGGCCATTGCATTCCATATTTAAGAGAACACTAGTAAACTTGATAAATAGCTTCAGGTGAGTGACTAGTGGGATAATGAGCAAAGAGCCAGGAGTTGAGAAGTCAGAGGCATCCAATGTAGTCAGCTTTTTCTGATGCTTTGGTTATGAAAGGATAGGAAGAGATGGGATAATAATTTGAGGGGATGATAGAGAGAAGTGAAAGTTTCTTAAGGTGTGTGTGAGAAAGAATGGGTTCAAGGACCCAAGTAGAAGGGTTGATGTGGACAAGAAGAAGGGTCATTCTTTGTCAGACTACAGCAAATGAGGGGAGAATAGAAGTTGATAAAGGAAGAGAGAGTCTGTGACAGATTGTTTCTATCTTCTCAGTAGAATAGGTGAAAAGTAACTGGTATAGGATGATTACAGAGAGAAGAAAAAACTTGGAATAATTGCTTTAGGGGCCACAAAAGATAATCTTTGGAGAAAAGTAAAAGGATTGCCATGTAGCCATGAGGCCAGTCAACAGATTACAGAAGTGTTTAGTCCCCTTACAACAAGCAGTCTTGTGACTCCTTCAGCAAGAACTCAAAAGCCCAAGAGTTCCAGTGAGGAAGGTGACTGGTTGGGATAATCAGTGACTGGGGTTTGGCCAGGTGATAATGGTGAAAGGACAAAGGGGACAAAGGAAGAGAGTATTTAATTAAATTGGTTTTTTTCCTTGGGCAAAGGCTTCAAGGGGAAGAACATGAGGCCAAAACAGAAATGATTACCTGGAAGAACAGGGAAAGAGAGAGTGTCTAGGGGTTCTGGCGGGGAGACAGATTAGGCTTAGTAGGAGTGAAGCAGTGGGAGAGATTGAAAGGAGGGATTTCTCCTACCAAATACTGCATATTTTCTTTTGTTTATATTTTTATTTACTTATCTATGTACACGTTATTTTCCCCAAGTAGAAAATAAGCCCCTTGAGGGCAGAGAACATTTCATTTTTTTCTTTAAAATCACAAAACTTAGTTCAGTATCTGCAACCTAGTAGGAGCTTGATAAATGATTACTAAATGTATGATAGTCTTATTGTATGATTATCCCATATAAGTATGAGATTAAGGTGGAGTGTGTTATTGGTCATGAGATTTGAGATTGATGAATTAGGAGACCTGAAGTGTTTTTTTTTAAACATTTATTAATATTCATTTTTAACATGGTTACATGATTCATGCTCCTACTTTCCCCTTCACCCCCCGCACTCCCCCCACCCATGGCCGATGCACATTTCCACTAGTTTTGTCATGTCTGAAGTGTTTTTAAGGGATGTCAACTTGTATAACAAAGTCCAGGAATATTGGGGGTGAGGAGAACAAGAATGTGAGAAAGTCAGAGAATCACATTTAAAAAAAATGTTTTATTAAGCTTTTCTTTTAAAAAACAAACTCTTCTCACTAAATTTCTATCCAAAAAAAGATGCAAAATATTATCTGACAAGCGATCTCATCATGAATTCTGTGATGACAGAATGTGGTGTCAATTTGTTCTTTCATATACTAGGAAAAAACTGAAATTAAATTGGGTTTCTGGGCTAGTAAAAACCTGATGTTTGGGTGCCCAGGGCCTTGACAGAAATAAAATGCAAAGTCAATTCCTTTGTCTTTTTCCAAGATATAAACGGATGAGGTGTGGACAGAAGATATCCTACCTAAGAATGTGGGTTTGGCTTTTGGCCTACTGGCTGAGACCTTAACAGTTATGGAGGGCCGAGGCATTATTGCTTTTTCATGTGGTTTGAGGAAACAAGGGAGAAAATAAAGTAGTCGTACCTATACAGACCAGTAGGTTCAGACTTCCAAATCTATTTCCTGGCACTTCTGGGTAAGGAAGGACTGTCGTGTTGTTACAACTACTTAGAACAGAGTGCTGCTATTCATTCCAGGGAAATGGGTTTCCAAATCTAAACACTGCTAGGGTGTACATCCTCATACTCAAGCAATTGCATTGGGATTAAATGAAGTAACAGATGTAGGCTGACTTATGAATTGTAAAGCACTATACAGATATCAGCAGTGGTGATGGTGATGCTGTTAGGTAGGGATGGAAAGAGGAGAGGACTCCTTTCTCTGAGTTCCCTCCAGCACCATGCTCCCCTCTAGCCCTTTCCTTTTCTTCCCACCTCACGTGTCCTGACCCTCTTCCCATTGCAGGGGGCGGCTCAGCCCTGCTTCCTGCTCCAATCCCCCCAGTTACCCTAGAAGAGAAACAGATTCTTACCAAGATGCTGGCAGCTCGTGGTGCCACGATTCAGGAGCTGAATACCATCCGTAAGGCCTTGTCCCAACTCAAGGGAGGGGGCCTGGCAGGAGCTGCTTACCCTGCCCAGGTGAGTTAAGTGCCCTGGTAACAGGGAGGAATAGGGGAGAGAGCTATAGAAGGTGATGCTGTTCCTTTTCTCAGGGATTTTGCAGCCGAACAGGGAAGGCAGAACACAAGCATGTCATTAAAAATTAACCTACCAAAAGGCATCGCTAAAGTATGGCACGCTGCCAAAAGTGTGCCATGAGTGTGAAGGAGAAGTAGAGCGAAAGCTTGAGTTAATCAAGGAAGGAGGAGAGGGGAAGGGCAGACGACTATCCAGGGCTAGCTGAGGAGGTGAATGACCTCCCACACAAAGGAGTTTGGGGTGAGAAGGGTTTGATCCTGGGGATGCCGGGGTGTTCTTTGGCTTCCTGGGCCGGTCTCTTCCCTCCTGATGCTTCCTTGATTTCCCTTGTCCCAGGTGGTGAGCCTGATCCTGTCAGATATTGTGGGGGACCCTGTGGATATGATTGCCAGTGGTCCTACGGTGGCCAGTGACCACAATGTTCAGGATTGCCTGCATATCCTCAGCCGCTATGGCCTCCGTGGAGTCTTGCCCCGCTCAGTCAAGACAGTGCTGGCCCGGGCCGATTCAGATCCCCGCGGCCCTCCTGGCTGCGGCCACGTCCTCAACGTGGTCATTGGCTCCAATTCACTGGCTCTGGCTGAGGCCCAGCGTCGCGCCGAGGCCCTGGGTTATCGGACTCTGGTTCTGAGCACAGTTGTGCAGGGTGAGGTGGGTCGTGTGGCTCGATTCTATGGGCTGCTGGCTCAGGCCGCTGGTGTTCGCCTCTCCTCTCAAGCGGCGGAGGCCAGGAAGGAGGAAGATGAGCTTCGGGGCCTGGTGGAAGAGCTACAACTCTCAGACCTGCGGCTGGAGGAGGCCCTGGAGGCCGTGGAAGGGGCTAAGGGCCCCGTCTGCCTCCTGGCTGGAGGGGAGCCCACAGTGCGGCTGCAGGGTTCGGGCAGGGGTGGCCGAAACCAGGAGCTAGCCCTTCGGGTGGGTGTAGAGATGAGTGAGTCTGCAGGCAGTGCCGGGGAGACTCTGTTCCTCAGTGGTGGAACTGACGGGCAGGACGGCCCCACAGAGGCGGCAGGGGCCTGGGTCACCCCAAGGCTGGCCAGTGAGGCAGCCGCTGAGGGGCTGGATGTCGCAGCTTTCTTGGCCAACAATGATTCCAATACCTTTTTCCGACGCCTGCAGGGTGGTGCCCACCTCCTCTGCACTGGATTGACTGGCACCAATGTCATGGATGTTCACCTGCTGCTCCTCCGGCCCTGCTGACTGGGGCCATTTTCTCGGCTCCTGTGAGATATTGAGGAAAACCCTCATAACTAGGGCTGGGCAGTGGGTCAGGGCTCCCAGGGGAATCTGGTTCTGGGCCCTGAGCGCCATCTGTGGAATTCACTGGGGCACCCCATCCTTTCAGACTGGTGTCTGCAGGAGAAAGCATGGATGACTAGGGAACAGGAAGCGCTCAGAAGAGCCATTCCTGACTATTGCAGACAAGAGAAGTGCACTGTCTCAAGGCACCCCCCATCCTAGTTCTCCTTATCCCAAAGTGCAGCCTGTTGGCTCCCTGGGAGCCTGGACTCAGGTCTCAACTGAGGCAACAGGACTTTCCAGCAGGCCGCTCCTGCTCTGCTAAGGCTCTTCTTTTAACCTTGCTCCCCTGGGCTGTTCCTCCCCCAGCTCCGACCCAGGTTTGGTAGTGAAAAAAAACATGAGTCAGAGTGTTTGGGAAAAGGTATGAAAATAAAAAGGATGAATTCCCTGGCCAATTGTGATGTCTTTTCTTGGTCTTCTTGTGAGCAGCACTTGTTGCCAGTCCTCCTGAGCAGCTGGATGTTACCAACCTTCCTCTGTGGTTCAGAACAAGGCCAGGGAAATCTGGGGACCCTCTGTGGGCCTCTTGGCTAGAACTATTATGAAAAAGACCCAGCTGAGCTCCAAGCTGGGCATCGCACACGTAACCTGACATTTCCTATCCATAGATCCTAAGTCCCCGCTCCTTGTCCTGCCCCAGTAGGCCACACTTCCTTCTCAGCTCGGTGGCTCTACCAGCTGGGGAGAGGTGAAAGCAGGAGAGAAAAAAAGGTCGATGAATAGCTTTAAAGCTTGGAGCATTAGAGTTTGGCTTTGCCTCCTGACACCCTTTCTTGGAGAGAGTCACCATTGCCCGGCCCATCAGGGTGCTCCCAGCACTGCCTCCCCGCTGCTGTCCCCGTTGTGGTACATGGCTCCAAACCCCGTGTGAAGGAGCATCGGGATCACATAGGAATACAAAGTCATTCAGCATAGCCGGTCTGTCCAGCATGGCCAGGCGTGGGCCCCAGGCAAGGCCTCATTCATGTGTCCTCCCTGCCTCCTCTTCATGGGCTGGATTCAGCTGGGATGCAGGGGCCAGACTTAAAGTCAGAAGGTCTGCCCCAATGCCAGGGCCTTTGCTCTCCTGGCAGACTCACTCAATGGACTCTCTCCCACCTTGGCAGTATCAATAAGCACATGAGAAAGTGTTCTAAATCTCTAATAATTAGAGAAATGTAAATCAAAACAAATCTGAGGTATCACCTCACACCTAGCAGATTGGCTAAAATGAAAGAAGGGGAAGAGTAATGAATGCTGGAGGGGATGTGGCAAAATTGGGACATTAATGCATTGCTGGTGGAGTTGTGAACTGATCCAACCATTCTGGCTGGCAATTTGGAATTATGTTCAAAGGGCTATAAAAGAATGCCTGCCCTTTGATCCAGCCATACCATTGTTGGGTTTGTACCCCAAAGAGATCATGAATAAACAGACTTGTACGAAAATATTTATAGCTGCGCTTTTTGTGGTGTTAAAAAACTGGAAAAGGAAGGAATGTCCTTCAATTGGGGAATGGCTGAACAAATTGTGGTATATGCTGGTGATGGAATACTATTGCGCTCAAAGGAATAATAAACTGGAGGAGTTCCAGGCGAACTGGAGAGACCTCTAGGAACTGATGCAGAGTGAAAGGAGCAGAGCCAGAAGAACATTGTACACAGAGACTGATATACTATGGTAAAATAGAATGTAATGGACTTCTGTACCAGCAGCAATGCAATGACACAGGACAGCTCTGAGGGACTTAATGGAAAAGAATGATACCCACATTCAGAGGAACGACTGCAGGAGAGGAAACACAGAAGAAAAACAACTGCTTGAATGCATGGGTTGAGGCGGACATGATTGGGGATATAGACTCGAAATGACCACACCAATGCAACTATCAACAATTTGGAAATAGGTCTTGATCAATGACACATGATAAAACCAGTGGAAATGTGCATGGGGGGGGGGTGCGGTGAGTGAAGGGGAAAGTAGGAGCATGAATCATGTAACCATGTTAAAAATGAATATTAATAAATGTTAAAAAAATGAAAAAAAAGTTTAAAAAATGCTATAAAAAATATTCATGAACTTGAAGAAGCCAATTCTGTTTCAAGACACAATGTTTCAAGATAGCCCTCTTTGAGGGCTGATACTATTATTGTTTCTGTTTTGTACCCCCAGTAGATTGATCTCATTAGTGACTTGAATGTTTATTGAATGAATTAGAGGACTTGGGATCCAGTTTTAGTTTTTATTACCAAACTGTTTATGACCTTGAATAAGTCATTAAATTTTCTGGGTTTCATTTGGTAAAAAAGAAAAATAGTGGGGATAAAAGGGGTGTCATTTGGGGATAGAATGGAGCTTAAGCCACAGCTAGCAAGAAATATGGTAACACATATATACGCATAAAGTCTGGTATACACACATTCATATAAATCCATGCTAACTACAAAGAGTACAAAGGGTATATGCTGAGAGTTCAACAAAAGGAGAGATGACTATGATGAGCCAGGCAGGGGGCTCCAAGAAGACTTCCTAGAGAAGGCAAGATGTGCCGAATTCAGGCAGAAAAGAGAAGATGCCATTCCCACTGTGAGTAATGGCATGAACTAAAGCATGGCCACAGAGCAGAGTAGGGCCCTGGGGGAATTGGGTCAAACTATTCACCCCTGAACTTAATTCCTGGGCAATGGAGCACTTGGTGTTCTAACATAATAGCATCTTTCCTGTCCTGAATCTTTGCCACCCACAGGGGCTACCAAGACTCTTGTGCTGATTCTCCCAACCACACACCCTCACTCCCTTTGGGCAGCAAAAATATCAAAGGCAGCTTCCTTTAGCCAAGACTGAGGCTGGAGCTAAAACTATCTGGAACCTGACTAAGGAAATGAGAATAGAGGCGTAGGGAGTAGTTAGTGGTGAGCCCCATGCAGTGAATTCAGGAAGGTAGAGTCCAGAAACAATGAAAACTAAGAACCCTATGGAGGATGACTATTTAAATGATCTATAGTTGGTATTTATAGAATGAATAATAAGTCTTTTTGAAGGCTCACCCTGCAATATTCATCTCATTTTATTTGTCTAGACAGCAGCATAATTGACTTATTCTCATCTTCCAAGGTGGTACCTGGATGAATCTAATTAAGATTCTGTAAACAACTCAGGCCAGTGGGACCTGGGCAGAGGGTACCTCCTGCCATTGGAAGGGGAAGGGGAAGGGGAAAAGGAAAAGAATGGGGAAAGGGAAGAGGAAAAGGAAAGGGAAGGGATGGAGCACTGAGGGAAACAGTGATAGACGGAAAGCCCTCTAGATATATTACTGCAAGGGTAGGGCTAAACTCTCACAGATTTGAACTAGCTCTCTGATACACTCTTCTTATTCACTCTCCCTCTAGGGAGGTTTTGTATCCATCATCCTAATCCCTTTTGATTTCAAAATCACCTTGAGAGCTGAGTAAAGGCAGAACCTTTCTCAGTCTCCCATTCCTGCTTCCCTTCCCCCACCTGAGGTTTCTCTAAGTAGCACTTAGGGCTTCCTTGATCCTTTTACCCTGACAATCTATCCAGAGAAGACAATAAACCCCTTTGTGTTTAAAACAGACCTTTTGGTTACTTCATTAGTTAATTAGTAAGAAAGGGAAGAAGAGGAACAGAATCAACATACTCTGGGTTTGAGGGAAGCCGAGGGTATCCATTTTGAGGGAGGTGTAACTTCAAACCCAGCCCCTTCCTGTGATATTAACTAAAGCCTGTAGTCAATTTCAATCTGTCTTGACTCATTATAACTTGGCTGTATAGTGTCTTGTACTTGAAGGGATCAGTCTATTTCCCTTCAGTGTTTTGTCTTTAGCCCAAGTCCCAGTCTATATTCCCTGTTGCCTTTTGCCTGTTTAGATTAGTTCATCCTCTCCCTGGCAATCCTTGTTACCTCAGTGTTATACTCCCTGAACTCAGACATTCCCTTATTTTCCTACCACCTCAACTACCATCTTCATCATTGAACCTTCCTCATCCACTATATTGCCTTAACCTCCCTACTACCTAGTCTATTCACTTGATTACCTCCAGCCTTGGATCCCTTGCCTTGTCTTATTCCCTGATCTTACCAGTTATTACCCCTAGCTTCAGCCTCATATTATATCCTGCATCTCCCTATTATATCCTACCAAACCCCATATTTCCTCCTTTCCTAAGTACCTATAACACCAGGCTGGAATTGGTAATACCCTATTTTCCCAGCTAGATGGACTGGAGCCAAGAGAAGGCCCCCAAATACTCTTGCATCCTTTCTTTCTCCACAGTGTGCAGAGCTGGGCTCTTCAGAGATGCTTAACTAGTGCTAGCTTCATGATAGCATATTGACCAAGTGACTGATAGGCAGACTAACCCATTGACTGTACAGATATCTGTTTGACTGAAAGTGGGAGGGACCCAATAGTGATCCTTCAGCACCCCCTTTTCCAGGTTGGCTGTCCTTCTGGAGGATCCCAGGTTCCCAGGGTTAGGTCCTCTGGTTATGTCTCTGGTCCCTTGGATGGACTAATATTTTGGGGTCAGACCATTGACAGCCCAAACTAAGTACCTATTATGTATGTGTTGAGGACTGGGCCTCTGTGGGAGACCAGGGGCCTTGCCCTCAAGAAAGCTCTGGTTTAAGCTGGAGACAGATATACCCAGCACATATGTACAGGGAATTCCTAGTTGAGAGGGAAGGACAGGAGTATGGATGGAGGGAATAGTGATTCTGTATTCAGGAAACCTTTGGGGGGGTAGAGAGGAAGCAGGAAACTTCCTCTCCTCCTTGTCTTGGAGGAAAGGAAGACACAGGTTGATTGCTTCAAGGTAAGGAGGAACAAAGTGGGTTCCCCGCCTCTTTTCAATCAATTCAAATCTCTTTTCTCTTTTAAAATTTTACTTAAAACTGGACATCTCCAGGAAGCCTTGCTTAATTAGGTCTGCTTAGGTTTATTTAAATGTATGTCTGAGGTAGGTATGATTCTAACTCAGGTCTTTCTGACACTAACAGTCTGTCCACTAGGCCACACATGCCTCCCAATGGGAGCTGATGGCCAAGAATAAAGTCAGGATTTGGATGTGTGTCTTCTGACCCTGAGTCAAAGTTTATAAAGAATATATTTCCAGGGACAGCTAGGTGGCTCAGGGGATAGAGCCAGATCCAGAGATGGGAAATCCCGGGTTCAAATTTGGCCTTAGATACTTCCTAGCTGTGTGACTGGGCCATTCACTTAACCCCCATTGCGTAGCCCTTACCCACTCTTCAGCATATGAACCAAGACATAAGAAGATAAGGGTTAAAAAATAGTATTTCCTATATGTATTACATGAAAATATGGGTATAGCCTATATTAGACTATATACTACCTCCGCAAGATGGGGAAGATAGGGAAGGAGAAAATCTGAATTCTAAAATGTCAAAAAACAATCGTCAAAAATTGTTTCTGCATGTAACTGAAAAAATAAAATCAAATATTGAGGGGAAAAAAGAATAGTATTTCCTGAGCCCATGAAACAGCAGAACCATTCTTATGAAGGTGGTAGAGATAACTATAAGGACTGTATAATTATTCTGAAGCAACAAAAGGAATGTGGGGCTCACACAGGAATTTTTTTCTCCTCCAGGGACCAAAAATAAGGGATGGGGTAGATCTTAAGAGCTGAAAGTGGTGACATGACTTGAAAGTGTAAATGAAAACCTGGGACTCAAGTAAGACTAATAATATGATCACCCCTCCAGAACCTAGATTGAAGGTGGGAGAAGAATGGAGAAAGAATTTAGCTTAGTCACAGACTAGAGAGAAAGAAAGGTGAGTTAAGACCAGACGTTCTATATCTAAGTTGTACATCTAAGATGTAGAACTAGGATGAAGGTCATATCATATCAGATTGGAAGCGACTTTGGAGGGCATCTAGTCTAATCTCTGCCTTCTTTATAGCATCCTTGAGAACTGGTCATCTAGGATCTGCCTGAAGACTGCTAGGAATAAAAGACCCATTTCTTGGTTTTCCAAGTATAACCTCCTCTGCCAAAATTCTGGGGTTGGCCTGCTTTCATTGCCAGAAATTTTTTCCTTTATTTTGATCCTAAATTTGTTTTTCTACAAATTCTACCCATTATTCCTATATCATCCCTCTGGCATCAAGCAGAACAAGTCTAATACTTCTGCCCCAAGTTAGCCCTTCAAATATGTGAAATATGCTATCTTGTTTGTGAATCTGCAGAGTAAACAACTCCTAATTCCTTCAACCAGTTCCCAGATAACATGACCTTAGGCTTTTTCACCATCCAGGTTGCTCATCTCAGGCCATGTTCTAATTTGTCAATATCCTTCCTAAAATATAACATGCAAAATTGAAAATAGTATTCCTTATATGTCTAACTTGGGTGAGTGACCCCAGGATATTGTCATTATAAGTGTTTGGGCAGGGGCAGCTAGACAACACAGTGGATAGAGCACACAGGCCTGGAATTGGGAGGACCTGGGTTCAAATCTGTTCTCAGACACTTCTTAGCAGTGTGACCCTAGATAAGTCTCTTAATCCACAATCACTTAGCTCTTTCTAAGTGTCTTGGTATTATTATGGGTAAACTATAGCTGTTATTGGTAAACTTATTTTGTAGGTGGTGTTTGAAAGGCCAGAAGCAGTTAGGTATACCACTGAAACTGTTTATTCTCTGAGGAGAGGTAGGGATAGAAAATAGGAGGTAGGAAAAGGATATTCTGTCTCCAAATCTTATACTAAATCTTAAAACCTAAATCCATTACTAAAATATCTAAATAAACCCCCAAATCTAACTGCTTTCTTTCATTTTCTTCTTGCCTGTCATATAGGCCTCCTTAACCTTACTCTCACTATCTAAAAATAATATTCTCTATCTAACTAAGCTATGCTAATAGATGAACATTTAATTGATAATGAACTCCTTAACTGAAATCCAAAACTACCTGAAGCCAACTGTCAGAGAGACCTCTTGACAGAGAGCCAAAACTGAATAGACCCAGAACTCCTGTTCCCTCAACTCCAAAATGGTCAAACTGCCTGTCACAGTGAGTCCACCTGCTCAGTCTGTTCTGAAAAGAACTGACCTCTCAGTTACTGACTTCTTTCCAACCCAACTCAGTATCATAAGATTAAACTCTAAAATCTTCACTGTCAATTTCTCCTGATAGAGAGAAAACTGAATCAGCACCTTCCAATTCCTCTCAGACTGAAGCCAGAGCAAAATGGAGTCAAGAACTAACTGAATTTCCTCTTCTACGGTTTTCTCTTAAAGAGACAGTTCTATTGAGAAGACTTCTGCTCTTAAAGAGTCAGAGTGAACCTAATAAAACTCCTTATAATAGTGTTAACACTTGATCATTCCACAATATTTTTGTGTACAATGTTCTCCTGGTTCTGCTTATTTCATTCTGCATCAGTTCATGTAGGCCTTTACAAGTTTTTCTGAAATCATCCTGCTCATCATCGTTCCTTATAGCACAATAATATTCCATCATCATTATATATTTCAGCTTGGCCAGATGGACCATGATGGACATCTCCTCAATTTCCAATTCTTTGCCACTGCAAAAAGAGTGGCTATAACTCTTTTTGTACAAGTAGGTCCCCTGAACAAGTTGCTTAATCTCTGTTTGTTTCAGTTCCCTCAACTGTAAAATGGGGGTAATAACAGCACCTACCAGAAGAGTTGTGGTGAGGATCAATGAGATAACATCGGTACTTTGCCTAACACATAGAGGGAGCTATTGGGCTTATCCCCTTTACCCACCACAGGAAAAACTCGGAATTATTAAAAAAGCATGCCAGCTTCCTTTTTTTGTTGTTTACTTAAGTTTATTTTTTTTAATTAGAAAGCATTTCTTTTCTTTTCTTCTCACTGCCCAAGCTCCCTCCCCACCCCCACCCCCCAAGTAAAACAAAATCCTGGTAAGTACTGCAATTGCCAAGGGAAACAAATTCCCAACTTGCTAACCTCCTTTTGCCAGACTCTCCTGTGCCTCTAATGGCAGCCAACCTTGGTGTGACCAAGAAAGAACTGTGGCCAGCCACAGGGGAGACTTTCTTCCTCTCTCCTTCAGACTCTCCACCAGGGTTAATTTTTAGCCAATTAACAATGCAAACATTTACTTAATTAGAGTGATGATATAATTAACATAACTTGGATTGGATTACAGGTCTACAAGTCATTAGGCACAATCAAGGGGAGGAGATCTTGTGAAAGCTTTTATTCAATTATTTTACCAACATGGAACCCTGTTAGGAAGGAGGAACCCTGGAGGAAGCCTCCTCTTGGGAGTTGTGACCTCAGCAGGATAGGCCCTCCTCTGATAATTAATTATTCCTCTTTTGCATTGAATCCTGGACACCCTCTTGACAACTATGGTTTTTCCAGTCAGTGATGATGTGAAATAAGCATTTGAAGGGTCTAGTTCTGGTGAAAGGAGTCTCATGGCACAAATTCAACTTGGGCCAGAAAATGGACAAAATCTTGCCCTTTTCATCTCAGAAGTAAAGCACTATTCTGGAAGTCTGGTTTAGAAAAGAAAGAAAGAGAGAGAGAAAGAGAGAGGGAGAGAGAGAGAGATAGAGAGAGAGAGAGAGA
>NC_058130.1:86585244-86656292 GCF_016433145.1 Gracilinanus agilis | reverse complement strand
AGGAAGGAAGGAAGGAAGGAAGGAAGGAAGGAAGGAAGGAAGGAAGGAAGGAAGGAAGGAAGGAAGGAAGGAAGGAAGGAAGGCTTTTGTGGGATAGGCAATGGGGATTTAAAAGACTAGGATTGATTCTAGGATTACAAAAACAAAACCCTAAGTCTCTTACACTAATAAGTGGAGGGTAGAAAAATACAAAACATGCATTGATAAGTATAGGACAGGGAAAATTGAGTAGAGAGTCAGCATTGAACTTTTGGTGTGGGCAACTTTGGTGTGAGCAAACTCCCTCTGCAATTTAGTTTTAGAGAGTTTAAGTGATGTGCCAGGTTTATTATTTGGGTCTTTGGACCATTCTTCCTACAATTTTAGTTAACTAAAAGTCAATCTTCATATCAAAGTCACCTGACCAAAACCTGTGCCCCAAGATGTGAAAATTTACTAGGAGTCTTAACCATTCCTTAGATAAGAAGCCAGAGGAAGAATCTCCACTGCCCCTGACTCTTTGTTGTTTGGTCATCTCAGTTGTGTGCTATAATATGTGACCCACCTTGGGGTTTTCTTGGCAAAGATACCAGAGTGATTTCCTTTCCCCACTCATTTTACAAATGAGGAAACTGAGGCAATCAGGGTTAAATGACTTGCCCAGAGTCACACAGCTAGTAAATGTCTGAAGCTATATGAACTCAGATCTTCTTTACTCCAGGTTCAGCATTTTATCCACTGTGCCACCCAGCTGCCTTTTGGCAACATATAAATGCTTCTCAATCTATTTGTGAACCCTCTAAATGTAATTTAATCTGACTCAGTTTACCTTTAGAGTTTGACATTTTTTTCCTTAGAGGATATAGATTATGACTCTATTTAAGTTTATTCAACTTTTATGACAGTAAAGGAAATACAGCTTTGTGGATCTATATTTTCTTTAATTTTTATGACCTAAGAGGAATGAATAAGCTCACAGTACATAAAAGAACTATTTCTCTGTCACTGATATAATTTTGCCAATAAGTGGCCTGATAAGAATCCTAATGATTGTTCAGATTTGAACCTGTGACTATATAGCATACTAATAAAACCTAGTTTAGGTTACCTCTATAATTTATGCATTGTAATACATTTACATTTGGCAGCAGTTATCCACCATGCAACTCAGAGAAGAGATAGTTCCCCCATCACATAGAGGTTACAGGTACATATCAGAGGCAGCCTTTGAACCTAAGCCTTCCCAGAAACCAGTTCTCTCTCTCTCTCTCTCTCTCTCTCTCTCTCTCTCTCTCTCTCTCTCTCTCCCTGTCTCACCCTCCCCTTCTTCCTCTAACCCCACTCTTTCCCCTTTCTCTCCTCTTCTCCCCCTATCTCTCTCTTCCCCTCCCCACTTTTCTCCCTCCCCTTTCTCTCTTTGCCACACTTTTTGTTTTAATGGTTTCCATTTCCAGAAAGAGGCTCAGCACTTTTGCCCCTACACACATGTACCCATGCCGATAGACAAGAGCCTGATCCTGCAGTTCTCAGTATTCCTTTCTTCTGCAAACCAAAGATATCAAAGTCCCAGTCTAGGAGTCTGGAGATCAAGGTGCCAATCTAGATGGGCTACAAAATCATTGTGACTTTGAGTAAGTCCTTTTGCCAGACTGGACCCTGAAGAGCAGTACCTGGAGAATGCCTTTGGGAGGATCAAGGGCATTGTGGGTATTGGGATTGTGCTTTGGAGCCATCTCTCCTTGGCTCTCTGGCTCACAATAGTTCTCTAGTTAATGGTTAAATTGTCAGTGTGAGTATTTATACTTCAGAAATAGTCAAACAATGGACATCAGGGCTTCATTTATTTATTGTTTTGTTGATTATCTAGACCTAAGAAAGTGAAGGAGAAAATGTTAATTAGATTAGATTAAAAAAAAGCAACAACAAATCTTTACTTTTTGTTTTAGTAACAATTCTAAGGAAGAAGGGCAAGGTCTAAGCAAATGAGGTTAAGTGACTTACCCAGGGTCACACAGCTAAGAAGTATCTGAGGTCAGATTTGAACCCAAATCTTCCCTATTCCAGACCTGGTGCTGTATGCACTATGCCAGCCAGCTGACTTTCAGATTAGATTTAAAAGTCTATATTGTGTGCATTTTCCCCCAGGGAATCTAGGACCTAGGAAAATGATGGAGAAAATGTTAATAATACAGATTAGATTTAAAGGCATGTTATACATACATTCCCCCCCATCCAGTTAAATATATACCAGTATACACTTCTCCAGTACATAGTCAATATGTTCACAGCCCCAGGTTAACACCAGTAGCTAAACAGATGTCTGAGGGTGTGGGAACAGCATAAGAAGGTTAGGGGCTTTCATTCCAGCAAGGCTGTGGAATGCACAGAATGTGGAATGTGCCCAATGCACCCCAGTTTGCAAGGTCTCTGGGAAATTATAGCTTAGGAATTGCCAGACATGTAGCCTGCTCCCTAGCATGAGAAAAACAAATACTGTATGTCCAGCCAAAAAAATAATAATTCAAGAGTTCTATAGAAGAACATAGAGTATTGGGCCATATGTTGACATGTTGAACTGACATGTTACCTGTGATTTATTATCCTATAGAAAACTCTGTTCAGAACTAATAGGGGTAAAATTAGATATTTGGATTTTATAACTTTCAGACTGTTTTAGGCCAAGTTTAGAATTTGGAGCCAAAGCTACTACTAGAATTCTCAGATGGATATAAGAGTTGGGAGTTTCCAACTGTCACTGTGGGAACTCTCTCTCTGAGCTCTCTGGGCTAAGCAAGATCCAGAAGGCAGCTTTTCCTTAGCTCTCTGGCAAATTCTCCATGAAACCTTTGGGAATACCAGATTGGCAGTTTGGGAAGAGAGAGGGACTCTGTGGCAGTGGCTAAAGTGAAAAGATTGACAGAGAGAAGAAAAGAAGATCCTTTTCTCTTAACTCTGTGAGAAAGTAGAGAGAGGACAGGCTTTGGCATATCCAGGCAGGTAGCCATTCCTGCCTCAACCAAAACCAACTTTTGGCTAGGCTGGCAATACAGTAGTTGCAGAAATACCATCTTGAGACAATATTTTTAAGATTTGTATATTATTTTATAAGATATTAGAAATAGGCTTAGTTAGTATTTTGGGAATTAGATAGATTAAGGAGTGTGAGAGCAGGTCTGGTTTTTACTGGACAGAAGAGGGCCTCTGAGGGTCTTGGAATTGGGTGTGGATTGAGTTAAGAGACCTCATAGTTTTTTGGGAACCCCTTATCCTTGAACCCTGTTATCTTTCATTTCCTTACAACTTTAAAAAAATTAAATATAGGTATTTTTATATATCTGTCTCCGAGACTTTTTACAGTTAGTGTAATAATCAGACTCTGAGAGCTGAGAGTCTCACCTTGATTGACAGGTGAAGACAGTTGGAAGAGCAGAATGTTCCCGGAGGCCATGAGGACAGTAGGAAAGGCAGTTGGGGAGAGAGGGTATAAATACCCTGGGGGGACCCTTGGACCCCTTGTCTTTTGGGACCTTGGCTTTGCTTTGACTGAGTCTTACCTAAACTCTTGCCTTGGACATTTATCTTGAACATTGATTGACCTGTGGGTCAGACCATGGATCCTCTGATTCTCTCTGAATTCCCTAGATATTTAGGCACCTAAACCATCTCTAGATATTTAGGTATCCCGGGGTCTTGGGGGATCCGGGAAGTGGGTAGGAGAAGAAGAAGAGGGTGGTAAGGGTGGAATTTCCTAAAGGCTGTAGGACTGGCACAACAACTAGCAGTAAGAAGCTGAGAGAAATCATCAACATTTGTGTCATCCAAATAGTTTGCTTACTCTGGTTTGGCTGTCACCAGGCTGAGCCAGAGGAAGTGAAGAACAAGCCAGCATTACTGAACAGCCTACAGTCCTGAAGGATTATTGTCATAGATTTAGTGACAGGGACTCCTATTCCCCAACCCATTCCTGATCATTCCTTTCCCTTGTTAAACAACATAGATAAAAGTTATTAAGTACCTTCCTGGAGTCGTTATTCCATCACCACTCTGGGGAGAGAGCAACGCAGTCAGATGAATGTTTTCCGAGGCTGATAGAGCCCAATACCAATAATCAATCAACCCCAGATGGGACCTGAAATGGTTACCCATCCATTGACCTTTAGGGATCCTGCCTGGGCACTGTTATAAAGAAGGGCAGTTATTATAACATCCAGCTGGGTGGCAGGACTCGGGTGTCCCTTCACCAGCCATGAGAGAACCAAACCAAAACTTCCTCAGATTAATATCTCAGATTACTATTACTAATAACCAGCCTAATAGTGGTAGTATACAGATTACTCTCTTCTTTTATAACACTAGTCAATTTACTAGGCCCAAGACTGTATCAACAGCTCATCTTCAACAGCTAATCAACTGGCCTTTTATCAATAACTAAGAAGAGATTATCCAAGTAAGGATACAGGTTCAATACCATCCTTACAGAACCACTGAGGTAATCTACATCCATTGTTTCCATTTTGTAAATCATTACCAACCATTGTTCCTGCAAAAGGCTTACCTAATCCCTTAGCCTATGTCATTTTCCCTATAAAGTATGTACCCCAAATCATTAAAATTTGTCACTGCCCAGCAGGAGGATGTCTGCTTGTCTGATCTATCACTCTGATGGTTCAACCCTTCTGTAATCCCAGCTTCATTTTTTTCTTCCTAGTTCATTGACCCATAAATAATTCATCAAGTGGAACTTGACATGAGGGGCTAAAGAAAATCTCACAACTAGGGGCTGACTGATTTGTAGAACTCTCCCTTCTTTCCCTTCCTGGGGCATTTGGAAAGGTATAGGGTAAGGCTGGGCATTCAGGGACTATTATTCTCTCATCTTCTATAGTCCCACAACTCATCCCCCATCCTGGCCTTCCTCTTTTATTTATTTTTAATTTTTAAAAAATGTTAATTTTTTTACTATTTTATTCTTTTTAAAACATTTTTAAACTTTTAAAATATTTTTTCATGTTTCCATGATTCATTTTTTGTTCCCTCCCCAATTCCCTCCCCTTTCCCAGAACTGACAGGCAATTCCATTGGGTTGTACAAATATTATCACTTGATACCCATTTCCATATTATTCTTCTTTGCTATAGAGCGATCTTTTAAAGCCTAAACCCCAAATCACATTGCCATATATACATGTGATAAGTGATGTCATATGTTTTTCTTTTGAATCACTACTCCCATAGTTCTTTCTCTCAATGTGATTAGCATTCTTTCCGTAAGTCCTTTAGGAGTGTCCTCTGGCCCTCCTCTTTTAAAGTGACCAGAAAATAGTTGATGGCTTGTCTCCTCAGTTGGAAATATTCTAACAGGGAGGAAATGACAAAGCCCTTCCCAACCTCCTGCCCTTTCTATGAAGAAAGCATTAAATACAAGACTTAATCCTGGATAAGTAACAAGAGAGAAGCTATTGTAGGTAGTCAGGAAAACTGGAAATGGTGCAATTGGGAAAGTTGGGACTGGGATGAGTGAGGAAGCTGGAGCTACATAAGAGATACTCATGTGTGGGAAGCCAATAAGAGATTAGATAAAAATCTGAGACCCCTCTTTAGACACCTTTTATGATCCATACCTTTTCTTATTGGAAAAACATAATAGACTTATTGAAAAGCTTTGAGTCCTTAGCAGACCAGCAACTACTGAGTTAAAAATTTTTCTCCTTGATAATTAAGAAGCCTGAACTCTAAAAAATATTACTTAGATAAGCTGGAGCCAGACTTTCTCTGACCAGGTGCAGACCTATAAATCAAGGCAGAACGCAATTAGTAAACATCTCTATGAAATATATTTCTGCTCCCAGAATTAACCCCTACTAATTGGTGGTTGGAATTTGGCCCTTGCCCTTGGACCCATCTCTCTACTTTTTAGACTTTAATGGGTTGTGTATGATTTGTAACCCCTTCACAGCTGTAACTCTTTCTTTGTGTTCTTTGTTTGAAACCAGTATAAAATAAATTCCAAAGCCCACAGAGGTTAGATCAGCATGGGTTAACCACTAGTCTGGTTGTTCTCATTTTCTTTTTCCTGTCTTAACAATCCGATGCCACAAAATGCCACTCAGGACCCCCAAAAATAGAGAGAGCTGGCTCTCTATACTCATGCTCTGGTCAAGGATTTCAGAAGAGTTGGTCATGAACATTGTGCCCACTTTGTTGGTTTATCCCTGCAACCTACAGTTTTCTTTGTGTTAAACTTGTTTCCCTTCCCCTGACCACCTCAGTTACCAGTAAGTATGTATATAAGTAGCCAGTATGAGGCAAACAATAATAGGAAGCGAGAATGAAAGGGGAGCTTGGAAGCCACTTGCATACTACTTCTTGAATTTAACTGAGGTCACATCCTGAGATTGTGTGCTAAATTAGGAAAAGCTAACTAGGCTCTAATGTAGCTGACCATTAGTCCCACAATGCCCTTGGTCTGTAAGCTCCAGACCCTCACAGTAAAACCAGTCAAATGTCATATAAATTTATAAACCCTAAGATGGCATTGATAACATCAAGATGATGTAGATATGTAATGAACTAAAGTGGCCTAGATAAGAGTTAGTGCATCTCTCCACAAAAAAAAAAAAAAAAAAAAAAAAAACTATAAAAATGAGAGACCCTGTGGCAAAGAATTGTAAATTGAGGGGATATCAATTGGGGAATGGCTGAACAAATTGTGGTACATGTTGGTGGTGGAATACTATTATGATACAAAGAAATGATAAACAAGCTGATTTCAGAAAAAGCTGAAAAGATGTGTGAGGACTGATACAGGGCAAAATAAGCAGAACTGGAAGAGCATTATACACAATTATAGCAATATTGGATGCTGATTATCTGTGAAAACTTGGCTCTTCTCAGCAGTGCAATGATCTGGGACAATTCTGAAAGACATAGTAAGGGGGAAAATAAGAAACCAGGGTTTTGCAACTTTGCAAACTTAGCAAAGACATGGGTTTGCAAAGAAGGGTCTGGTCACATGCACAGAATCAAAGGGGCAATTCCAAAATCTGGGGAAGATATAAGACCGAGGACCAAAGACTGTGGAGGGTCCATTTTTCCTGTTTGGCCAGGAGAGTACGCTTCTTGTGGCAGTTTATTTATGCCTGTAGGAGGTGGCTTGCCTTTCCTGATACCTGGAGGTCCTGTAGTCCAACTAGTGAGAAGAAACTGAGATCCTGACTGTCCTTGTTTCCTGTTATCATCTCCCAAATATCTTGTGAGCTCCTGATTCCTGATTCCTGAGAAGTTTCCTGACTGAGTGTAAGTGAGACCCTGAAAAACTCTTGTCTTTGGAACAGAGGCCTGTAGCCATCTTGGCCTCTGAAGAAGTTCATCAAGATTTCAACCCTTCCTACTCTGATGAAATCTTACCATGACTATCTTTAATTTGAGGACCAGTCAGCTCAGCTTTAGTTAGTTAGTCTGGGTTTTTAGAGAGATCAGAGTAGTAAAAATGTAACTTGAAGAACTTCAAGACAGCTTCGTGAGAAGCCCGTAGGAAGGAGGGAGGAATATCTAGATTTTAGAGTTAGGGACTCCTTTTACCTAGTTCTCCATCATTTCCTTTTGATTGACTATAAATAAACTAATTTACTTTTTTATAAAGGAAAGTCAGATAGCATTGTGTAAAAATTAAAATGAATATAATAACTGTAAATATTATGTTTTTAAGATTTATTAATAATCACTAGAAGTAAAGGAATAAAAAGGTAACAAAATAAAATCATGTGCCCAAGCTAATCTACCTTTTCAAAAGTCCTGCATTCACAGCTGCCCTCATTCCAAGAGAAGAGAGCTAGACACAGAAATCCACTGAATTTATCTCCTGTCTATGTCAGCCTGTAACTACAGGAAGTCAGTGAGCTCCTGTTTTTTTTTTTTTAAACCCTTACCTTCCATTGTGGAGTCAATACTGTGTATTGGCTCCAAGGCAGAAGAGTGGTAAGGGTTAAGGGTAGGCAATGGGGGTCAAGTGACTTGCCCAGGGTCACATAGCTGGGAAGTGGCTGACGCCGGGTTTGAACCTAGGACCTCCGGTCTCTAGGCCTGACTCTCAATCCACTGAGCTACCCAGCTGCCCCCTGGGTAATGTAGTTTTAAAGTTACAAGATTTCTAATTACACAGTTGTGGCCTAAGAGTGACTCTCAGGTCTAGTCAGCCCCTGAGAGTGATTTCCTCTGAATATTAACAACAACTCTACAAACCCCAATGAGTCGTCTCATTGGAATGGAATACTGTGTCTGGGTCTTGGAAGCCTAGAATGGTGTGGTTTGAAGAGATCTTAGAACATAAAACCAATGTCTGAAGATTGAAGAGCCCATTTTAACAGGCAAACATGATTAATAGCAGTCAGGAGACCCTAGGTGTGGTGAGGCTGTTCTCAGCGTAGTCTCCAAAAAAGTCATGCCTAAGGCTTGAGTTTCTGAGAAAGAACCTCCACAAGTTTCTGAGAAAGAACCCTCCCCTCCGACTTGGTGGTAGCTACCTATTCTATCTCCCATAGTGTATTAGAAATGGGAGGGGGGCAGCTGGGCAGCTCAGTGGATTGAGAGCCAGGCCTAGAGATGGGAGGTCCTGGGTTCAAATGTGGCCTCAGACACTTCCTAGCTGTGTGACCCTGGGCAAGTCACTTGACCCCCATTGCCTAGCCCTTAACACTCTTCTGCCTTGGAGCCAGTACACAGTACTGACTCCACAACAGAAGGTGAGGGTAAAAAAAAAAAAAGAAAGAAAGAAATGGGAGGAAGGAAGACAGTACAACATAATGGAAAGAACCTTGGGCTGTGAGTTAGGAGACATAGATTCCCATCTCTGCCATTAACTTACTTTGTAGGATTACAGATTCATTGGGAAAAGATACTGATGTTGGGAAAGAATGAGGGTAAAAGGAATAGGAGATAGCAGAGGATGAGATGGATAGAGAATGTCACAAAAGCAATCAACATGAGCTTGGACAGACTTTGGGAGAGAGTAGAGGATAGTAGGTCCTACTGTACCACGGTCCATGGGGTCACGAAGAATCATATGTGAATGAACAACAACAATAACAAAAGCAGCTTTTGGAATTCCCTTCCCCTTTCTAGGCCTCAGCTTCCCCCTCTATAAAATGGATCCCACACCCCCTAACTTGTCCAAAGTGATGGTGGGGGTAGTTATTGTTATTATCTATTCTCAGCTTCCTCTGCTCCCAACTCACCTCCACCCTCAGGTTCAAGGTCTTCCCTCTTGGTTCCTCCCTCTTCACTTGCCTATCGCCCCCTCTTCCTTTGGGAAAAATCAAATTGTTTTGATTCATTGGCTTCTCTCTAGAGTCACAGTCCTGAAAGCATCCAAGCAAAAGCAAAGGAAAGAGTTGCCATAGAAACAGGAGGAGAGGGTATGTGTGTGTGTCCCGAGTCCATGTTTGACTTTCCTGCTCTCCTCTGGTTGGCTCATTTGATTGATTGGTTGATTTTCAAACCAGTCAGGGACATGGGCGGCTGGAGAGGCTACAGATCTTCTTCCCCTGGCAAGGACAAGAGGGCAGGGATAGGAATGGGTACATTAGTTTATTTATGGTTTTATTTAGGGGTTTTGGTTTTATATATTCTCTTATGACAATGACCAATATGGAAGTATGTTTTGCATGATAAAGCATTTATAATCCAGATCAAATTGCTTACCATCTCTAGGAGAAAGGAGGGAAAGGAAGGAGGGAGACAATTTGAATCTTATAATTTCAGAAAAACGTATGTTGAAAATTGTTATTACATGTAATTGGGAAAATAAAATATCTTTGAATAAGAAAAAGAAAAGAAACCTCTCCAAAAAAGGAGAGGAGGCAACTAGGTAGCACAGTGGACAGAGTGCCAGGTCTGGAGTTGGGAGGACATGGGTTCAAATCTGGTCTCAGACACTTTCTATCTGTGACCTTGGGCAAATCACTTGACCCCAATTGCCTAGCCCTTGCCACTCTTCTGTCTTAGACTTGGTACCAAGACAGAAAAGATGGGTTAAAAAAAGAAAGAAGACTTTCATAATTCCCCCAGCTGTTAGTACCCCATCCCTCCAAATAATTGCATTTTTGTATGTGTCCTATATTCAATTATTTCTTAACCTAATGGTATTTCAGTAAAATGTCAGTTCCCTGAGGGCAGGGACTGTTTGACTTCTGTATTTGGATTTTCAGCACCTAGCTAGCATAGCACTTGGCGCCTAGTAGAAGCTTAATAAATATTTGTTGACAGCCTCTCCTCTCTCAATTTAGGACTGATCAGTTTGCCCTTCTGAGCCTGACAAGTTTTCTTGGGGTCTCCAGCTAGGCCTGGAAATCACTAAGGGAAGCCTCCAACAAGGATGGATTTGGCCTTGGCAGGATTCTGTCCTTGGTCCTAGCTGCTCCATCCTTGGCATGCAGAGGCTAGAGGATGGGGGGGAGTTCAGATAGAACTAGAAAGGTTCCCAGGCTCCCTTAAGAGAGAGAGAGAGACAAATGTCAGGTGAACTTATCCAACTCTAACACCTATAAAGCACTTAAAAAAAACTACCAGTCTTTGGTTTTGTTCATTTGACATGAGTCTCAAGGACAAATACTCATTTTTTATTTTATTTTATTTTTATTTTTATTTTTTTAAACCCTTGTACTTCGGTGTATTGTCTTATAGGTGGAAGATTGGTAAGGGTGGGCAATGGGGGTCAAGTGACTTGCCCAGGGTCACACAGCTGGGAAGTGGCTGAGGCCGGGTTTGAACCTAGGACCTCCTGTCTCTAGGCCTGACTCTCACTCCACTGAGCTACCCAGCTGCTCCCTCATTTTTTATTTTTTAAAAGTTATATTCAAGGGGGTAGCTAAGTGGTTCAGTAGATGGAGAGCCAGGTCTAGAGATGAGAGAGATGAGAATAAATATAATAAATATTATAAAAATAAATAGAGATGAGAATAAAATGGAACATGGTTGGCTAGGTGGCTCAGTAGATAAGAGAGCCAGGCATGGAGATGGGAGGTCCTTGGATCAACTATGACCTCAGACACTTCTTAGCTGTGTGCCCCTGAACAAGTCACTTATCCCCCATTGCCTAGCCCTTGCTGCTCTTCTGCCTTAGAACTAATACATAGTATTGATACTAAGACAGAAGGTAAGGGTTTTAAAAAAAAGTTATATTCGTGTCTTTTGATATTATAATCACATTGATATCTGTTATAGTTTTTCTTCTTTTCTCTCTGTCTCGTTAAGAGCAGAATTTCTATGTTAGAGGGAGTTACTTAATCTCATTCTATCTCTTTAAGAGACAGTAACAGATAGATTGGCCCTCCATCCCTTTAAGAGACTGACTAAAAAAAGAAAAAAATCAGTTAAGAGAGGATTCCATTTCTCTGGCTTCTGAGAGAACAGGAGGTCTAAGGGTCCGTGTCAGTCTCTCTCTGTCAAGAGGCTCTGACAGTTGACTTCTGGGAGTTTGGACTCAGATACTGGTTAAGGAGATTGGAGGAGATAAAGACATTGATTTAGATTAGGTAGCGAGATAGAGAATTTAATCTTAGATATTCAGTGTAGGGTAGTTAGGCCTGCTTTGTCAGGCAAGAAGATCCTGCCCAAGAATGTAGTTAGATTTAGGGTGTATTAGAGATTTTTAGTATAGGGTTTAGATTTTTAGGTATAGTTATACTATATAAGAGATATACTCTCCTATTTCCTACCTCCTATTTCCTATCCCAACTCTCCTCATAATAAATTAGTAGAGGTGGTTTACTAAATTGTTCTCTGGTCTTTTATGACAATATTATTTAACCTTCACATTTCTGAATATACCCCTAGCAAATCTCTTTTTCTCATCCCCTTCTAAAAGCTCTCCGTCCCATACTCCTTCTTTGAGTTGATAGCTGGGGTAACACCTGCTGCCCTTGGGCCTAGGTCCATGCTCTACCCAAAGATAGGGAGAACACCTCTCTTCCCTCCAGGTTGCTATATTTGCCCCTCTCCTTTTTTTTTAAAGCCAAGGAGTATTAAATGACTTGCCCAGGGTCACACAGGTAGTGAGTGTTTGACACTGGATTTTAATTCATGAAGAGGAGTCTTCCCTATCTCAAGCTCATGGTTCTACCCACCATACCACCTAGTTCCCCTCAAGGCTACTCTATTTCCTACTCTAGCCCTGCTTTGCATTTCTTCCCTACTTATACTAAGGGGTTACAGCCTAGGAGCTCAGAGAAAAACTGGCTTGGAATCCTCACCCAAGTGGCACCTCCCTCAGTTCTTAGTTTAGTCTCTCCCTCCCTTAGTCAGAGGGCCCCCTTGCCAATTCTCTGCAATTAAGTAAAAATAGCCCTTACAGACCAGTGTAACTCACTAAGGGCTAATTAAGTTAATTAGTTCCAGGTGCAGATTTCAGGCTCTTCCTTACCCTTGGCTGTTGTTTGATGTAATTGCACTTTTCAGAGTGGCCTCCTTCCCAGGGTCTCAGATGTTTGGGTCCCGGATTACAGAGAGCTAGCTCTATATGGTAGGGGTCCTGAGTGGCATTTTGTGGCATCGGATTGTTAAGACAGGAAAAAGAAAATGAGAACAGCCAGACTAGTGGTTAGCCCATGTTGATCTAACCTCTGTGGGCTTTGGAATTTATTTTATACTGGTTTCAAACAAAGAACACAAAGAAAGAGTCACAGCTGCGAAGGGGTTACAAATCATACACAATCCATTAAAGTCTAAAAAGTAGAGATATAGGTACAAGGACAAGGGCCAAATTCCAACCACCAATTAGTAGGGGTTAATTCTGGGAGCAGAAATACATTTCATGGAGATGTTTACTAATTGCATTCTGCCTTGATTTACAGGTCTGCACCTGGTCAGATAGTCTGGCTTCAGTCTTATCTCTATCTTTGTCTATGTCCAGCCTTGACTATATTTTTTAGAGTTCAGGCTTCTTAATTATCAAGGAGAGAAATTTTTTAACTCAGTAGTTGCTGGTCTGCTAAGGACTCAAAGCTTTTCAATAAGTCTATAATGTTTTTCCAATAAGAAAAGGTATGGATCATAAAAGGTGTCTAAAGAGGGGTCTCAGATTTTTATCCATTCTCTTATTGGCTTCCCACACCAGATTCCTGGCCTGATATGTTTTTATTGGGGGGGGGTGACAGAGAGAAAATAGTAGCTTCAGGGAAGGGGGAACAGACATACCAGGATGAAGAGAAGTTTGTTAAGATCCTTTCTACAGTCTCAGGTGTTTAGGACACAGCTGCTTAGAGTGTGGTGCTTTAGGGACAGGCACCTCAGGGCCCAACTCCTTGGGGTTGAGAGGACATTTGTTGCTGGGTCCTGGCCTAGGCTAAAGGTGGGATGATGGGGAACCAAGGCCAGCCAATGGCCTCTGGGAAATTGGCTCATTCCTTCCTCTAGTAAGTAAATCCTCAGGGGTAGATGGATGAAACACCAAGAACTCAGTTGCAGCTGGATTTCCCTTGTTCTATTAGAGGAAGAGACCTTAGAGAGAGAAGTAGATTCTGTGTGTTTGTACGATTGGGGAGGAAAAAGGAGAAAGAGCTGTGGATGGTTGGAATAATTAGGTACTAATTCTCTGCCAGAAATTTGTTGGTGACCTTGGATAAATCTCTCATTTCTGGGTTTCAATTTCCCTCTGTAGAATGAAGATGTTTATATACAGAATCTGAATGAGCCTGTGATTCAATAATCTCTATATTGTCCTTCTGACTCTGATAGTCTCTCCTTTTCTGTTTGATCAGACTTTGCTATTTCTAGAATATCTCCTGGAGAAGGGAAGTCTGTGCTTATTAGAAGATCCTATTTGGCTAGGATTTTGATGAATAAGTAAGGGTTTTTTGTGATGGGGCCACCTCTCTTTTACTTGGAGTGAAAAAATAATGTTGATAAATTAGAGTTGTGAGGAGGAGGATGTGATAAGATACTTTGTTTGATGTCCACAAAGTATCTTTTAACTCTCCTCTCTGAAGGAAGGCCAGGGTTGGCTTCCCTTTCTTAGGTCAATATGGAAAGTTCTTAGAGACACACTATATATATAAAAAGCCATTTATTTATGTTTAATAAGATGAAAAATAAGGAAACCTTAATGCTAGCCAGGAACTGTCCTCACCCACCTGCTAAGTCCACCTCATGGAGTCTTCTGATCTTCTAACTACACTAATATCTGTACTGACACACTTACTAAAACTCAGCACACTGATTATAAATCTACCTAAATCTTTATTCAATTAACTTAATTTGATAAAGAGGTTCTCCAAGCACAAGAAATTCAGTCAGCCAAGATGGCAGCTGCTAACTGACAATCTGGTGGTCCTGGTATGGCCCAGAGTCCAGACAAACAGCTTCAATCTTTCTCCTTCTTCAAAACTGTTATCCAGCAAAGCAGATCTATCAGTTTCTTCTTAAAGATGACTTCTCTCAATCAGGAAAGTAGAAACCCTCTTCAGATGGGATTCAGAGGTCTCTCTTCCCTTTCACCAGCCAAGAGTAAAATCGCAGATGCCTGTCTCCACCAGGAGCCAGAGCCAGGTCACTAACCAAAGCCCAGCGAGTAAGTGACCCAGTCAGTTAGAGACCCTGTCAGTCAGTGACCCAGTAGGAGGACCTCACCAACTGCCAGAACCTTTTCTGTGTTCTTCCTTCCAAGTTCTTGTCTCATGCACTGCTCTCTACCTTGCTTGTACCCTCAGAGATCTCTTTATCAAATATCTTATTTTTATCAATATCCTAATTTCTTCACTACAATAGTGATCCTCAGGATTTGGGGGTATGGATGCTGGTAGCCCCAGAAACAGAGAGGAGGGAGAAGGATAAGCAGGAGAAAAACAGAAGGGGAATTAGAGGTTGGAGGAACCCTGAGAAGGCAACTTCAGGACCTCCTACTTGTGCCTGGTAAATGATTGCATAAAGGGTGGCCAAGAGGATAGCTCTCTTCCAGATAATAGAGACAATGAGATTCAGGGACAAAAGAAAGGGAGAAATAGATCAAAATAACTGAAGACTACGAAAAACAGAGACAGAAATGGAGAAAATTCAATTCAACAAGTAATTTAGCTCTTATTACATAGAGAGACTCTGCTAGGTAGATAGAACTACAAAGACAAAAATAAACTGGACCTTGCCTTCAGTGAACATCTATTTTACTATGCTATATATACCACGTTGTCATTGTCCTTGTAGTTGAAGAGGACCAAAAGTGAAAGAAAAATTGTTTTATATTGCTTTTGTATTATTGATCATAAGCCAAGTGATCATATATAATCCTTTAGATAAGAAACTATAATTATAATTTTTTAAATATTCAACCCAGTTGTTGCACTGTGTATAAGATATCAGTTATAATAATAGAATATCAACCATAGCATTTGTTATATTGAATCTCTGGGAGCCAGGAGTTCACACTGTGATTGACAGGTGGATCAGTTGGATGTCAGAATGTTCCCAGAGAGGCCTGAGGACACAGGAGAGGGCAGTTGGCCCAGGGGGTATAAAACCACCCTGGAAGCCCTGACAGGGGTTCTTTTCTGTCCCTGAGACCTGAGATCTGTGGATCCTGGTCTTTTGTGGGATTGAGACTTGCAGACTTAACCTTGCAAGTTCCTCCTGTTTGTTCCTGTATCATCAACAACCTGTACCCAGACCATCATCTCTGATTCTACTGCCCCTAGAAATTAGAAAGTCAATCATCTTAGTTATCTAGGTTTCTCAGAGCCCCGGAGGGATCCGGGAAGTGGCAGGAGAAGAAGAAGAGGGTGGAAAGGGGTGGATATCTCAAACTGGTTAGGCTTATCATCTAGTAAAGAAGAAGCTGAAAGATTATACAGCAGTTTGCCTTCTCTGGTGTGGCTTTGGCTAGGCTGTACCAGAGAGAAGCTAATCATCTTAATTCATTCACTTGTCTACAGTTTAGAGATTCATCATTATCATTTTAATCAGGGTCTCCCAATACCTCTATCCCATCCCATTATCCTTCTTTGTTAAATACAATCAAAGTTTAAAGTACCTTCCTGAAGTGGTTATTCAAAGCTTCTTTGGGTAGGGAGAGACACTTGTCAGACACCAACTTACCTAGCTAAAAAGCCCATTATATAATATCAATTAACCCCAGGTGGGTCCTGAAGGGATATCATCCATTGACCTACAGGATCCTGCCTGGGCAACTGTTATAAAGGAGGGAGGTGTCATCTCATCCTCTCTCTATACTCCATCTACATGCATCTAGTAGGTAGGAGAGTAGTATCATTTATTATAACACATTAGATGGGATATAGTTTGGTACATTAGAATATTTTAGCAACTAAATATGAAGAGTTTCTGTTGGAGAAATAAAAACGTCAGTCTGGGGAAGTGGAAACCCATGCAGAAGGAGCTTGGGTTCATTGGGAGTGAAGAGAGTACAGGTAGCCTGATGAAATAATATGAAAACAACCTTGGCTTGTTCAGGTGTTGTTCGATCATTTAAAGATTTATGCCTCTATAGGCTCTCCAGGTACTGTGGCCAAGAAAGGTTACTTTGACCTAAGTAGAATGATAGTTAACCTTTTACTGAACTTTTAGGACTTTATAGCAAGCATTTCAAACCCTTGTTATCAAGCACCTTTGCATATTTCTTAACAACTTTTATGCCTTCTGCTGGGTTAATGAATTATGCTAATTGGCTTTCAAAAACCTATAAACATTCTGTTCAATAGCTATACAACCTGGATGTGGGAAGATCGCCAGCTTTAACTGACCACAATTAAAAGTTTGGATCTTCAGTTCAGAATGATGGTCCAGAGATTTCCTTATTTCTTTCTTACAAAAGACATCACTGGTGATGACTTTTAACTCACATATAAATTAGACTTAAGTAAGGCAGGATTGCATAAAGTCATCAGTCTCACTCTCTCTTCCAGAGTCCAGTGGCAAGACAAATGTCGAGATGACTGGTTCCAGATGCAGTGGATGATCTTGGCTTCTTTGATGCAGAACCAAACTCCAAGTGCTCCATAGCACCTGCTTCTGCTGCCTTCATGGCCTTTGGATGTGAGAATTAATTTTTCATATACTATATTAATTCCTACAACAGGGCCCTGGATTAGAAAGGCCTCAATTAATTTATTATTGTAAATTTCTGTGTCTGAGTTCTGGGTCCCAGTCTGCTGCTTTTTTGCATTTTCTTTGTCCTTGGGAGTCCCAAAGAATGCCTTTCCTTTCTATAGAATTTGGTTAATTAATGAAGAGGACAGGGTTCTTTTCCTGTGTACATGCTCTCCAAGACATAGGGATGTGGAGAGGTAGAGAGTTTGATGGACTACCTCTTTGCTATCTACCAATCAGAAATGTATTGGGATATTCAAGGGAGAGGGCTTAATAATAAGCTCCTAAAACTCTATTTATTGATCTGTCCTACAGAGCTTTGGGGTTTCTGGTTACTTGAGAGGACCGTTGACCTACATCACTTTACTGTTATGATGCTGGCCTAATCAATAAACTGATATAATCAATAAACCAATATTCTTAACCCAAAATCAGTTTCTCAAGATAATTTCAATTGAAACATGGAACAAATTGTTCTTATTCACTCCTTCTGCTAGGGGAAGTCTTCACATGCCTGGAGTAGACACCTTTCTAATTCCCTGATGGGTTTGAGGCCTGTTGGTTAGCCTTAACCAGATTTAAGTCCCTTTACTGAGACAATTTATTGGGATGTGGACTCTGTATGCTAAGCTTTTTGGAGTCACAGGTGAGAGTTAGGTGAATGAGGTGCTGGTCCTCCTTGAATACTCCATATATCCCAGAGTGCAGGTAATTTCAAGACAAAAACATAAACTTTAGGCAAGTTTCTCCAGAATGTAGGTGAAGAATGAATTTACAAAGGTAAAGAGTTTGAGCTTACATAGTGTGGGAAAGTATTAAACCCAGGCCAGCTTGATTGTCTTTTTTTTTAAACCCTTACCTTCTACCTTAGAATCAATACTGTGTTTTGGTTCCAAGGCAGAAGAGTAGTAAAGGTTAGGCAATGGAGGTTAAGTGACTTGTCCAGGGTCACACAGCTAGGAAGTATCCAAAATAAAATTTGAATTCAGGACCTCTAATCTCTGAGGTCTACTGAGCTGCTCCCTTAATTAAGTCTTAAAAATAGAATTAAAATCAATTTTTAATTTTACAATAGCTAATCTGAGTAGATCTTCCTTGTCCTGTTCTCAACCAAGCATCCTAGGAGAAGACTAGTTTCTAGAAAAGACAATGACTACTCTCTTTCTTAGGGAGAACCTAGGCACACAAGGATAATCATCTTGGCCCATGGGACATTTAATTTAATCAATATATCTCCTTAGGATTCTTGGTTGGACCTGATAGGCCATTGTTACCTTCACTTCAGGTCAATCTCTAGTTCCTCTTTGATACTAAATGGGGCTGAGAAATAAGAGCAGGGAAGGTTTTCCAAGGATGATAGAATTTAGGGCTGGAAGGGACCTTAGAGGTCAACTAGTTTGACCTCCTTATTTTGTAAGTAAAAAAACACACACACACACACAACTAAGTCCCAGAGAGGAAAATGACCCAAATTTTAACTCTCATTTATATATAACTTAATGGTTTAAAAAGGAAATTTTCTTCAAAACTCTGCCAGGTAGGTAACATAGTTTTATCATCCCTATTTTACGGATGAAGAAACTGAGACTTGGAGAGATATAGTGACTTGCTCAAAGTTACATAGCTAGTTAGTAAGTGTTAGGACCAGGACTCAAACCAGGTTTTGAATTTCAATTCCATTGTTCTTTTCTCAATACTATGTTACAGAGCCCTTTACATGCCTTAATTTATTATAATTCTCCTCCTCCCTTTAACACACCAACTGTAGCTGACTAGTCACCTGGTCCAGGTTCATTCCTGGCCATGGTCCTCTTCTTTCCTTCAGGGAGAATACTCTCTCCTCTCCCAACCCCTTTTCAATACACTTTCAAGATCTAGCCAAATGCAATTTCCCAGCTTCCTTCCCTGATGGACAAAAGTCTTGGAAGAGGGAGTTCTCTTTAGCCTCCTCCACATACATCCTCTAGCCATGAGGGAAGACCCCTTCTGATTTATTCATTTAGTAAGAGAGAAAAGGAGTGGATAATACTGTGAGTTTCAAAATTGATGAGACTGTCTTCTCTCAGAGACCATCTTCAATTTTAGTCCAACCTCTACCTGGACAGGAATTTCCTTTCCAGAGTCCCTAGCAAAGTTATCCAATTTATTACTGAGGACTCCCAATGAGGGAAACTCAACCCAACAATTTATCCTGCAACATCTTGTTTATACAGAATTGTTTACATGTTATTTCCCTCATTAGATGATGAGCTCCTTGAAGGCAGAACCTTGTGTTTTGTTTTCGTCTCCTCACTACTAATAAATATATTCTTTTTTTTTAAACCCTTACCTTCTGTCTTAGAATCAATACGGTGTATTGGTTTCAAGGCAGAAGAGTGGTAAGGGCTAGGCAATGGGGGGTTAAATGACTTGCTCAGGGTCACCTCACTAGGAAGTATTTAAGGTCAGATTTGAACCTAGGACCTCCTGTCTCTAGGCCTGGCTCTCTATCCATTGAGCCACCCAGCTGCCCCCTAAAAAACATATTCTTAATAAGGTACTCAATATTTAATATTTTAAGTATTTAATTTTTAAGTATTTAATATTTTAAGTATTTAATAAATAAGTGATTAATAAATGTTAGTTGACTAATTGACTGGAAGTACATTATTCCAATTTGGGATAAATCTCAACATTAGAAAGCTTAACCTTAGATTGATGCCATCAATATCTAGCTGTATAATTTCTACCAACTTCTCCTAGTTAGAACTAATGTTATCCCTCTTTCACAAGGCATCCCTTCAAATCTTGAAGATACTTTGTCTTCTCTCCATGAGAGCTGTCGAAAAGAACTGGGAACAAAATGGTGCTGATCAGTTCATGAAGGGCTAAACAAGTTGTGGTTTATGATTGCAATGGAATTTTATTGCACAGTAAGAAATGAGGAATATTCAAGGATCAGAGACCTATGGAAAGATTTGTGTGAAAGGATACAGAATAAAATGAATAAGAGTTTGATTTCTATAAAAATAATAATGTGAGTGGAAAGACCTCAGAATTTTAAGGCAGTGGACAATTATGAATCCAAAGATACTCATAATGTAGCATATTCTGCAATCCGAGTAGAGAAGTGATGAATTAAAGGCACAGGATCAGATATGATTTCTCCAATGTGGTCAATATCTTCCACCCCCCCACCCCTGCCCCTTTCACCTTGATCATATGTATTTGTTGTAAGGGAAGACTTTTATTTAGTGAAAGGAGAATGCATAGACAGTGATAATTATATAGTTATGGAAGGGGAATGGAAAAGGTATCAACTAAGCATTTTAATGTTTGTTTTTTTTTTAATCCCAGTTTCTTTCAATTGATCTCTCTAAGCCAGTGGTTCCCAAACTTTTTTGGCCTACTGCCCCCTTTCCAGAAAAAATATTACTTAGAGCCCCCTGGAAATTATGAAACTATTTATTGAACTCAGAAGAGAATGTAATACAAAAAAAGTGTGGCCATCACTGCCTCCCTGGATTGCAGCAGCACCCACCAGGGGGCAGTGGTGCCCACTTTGGGAATCCCTGCTTTAAGCTGTGGTCTCTGGTCTCCTGTGGATTCTAGTTACCTTCCTCTGCACACAATCTCAGCTTGTCAATGTCTTGGCTAAAATGTGGTATCCAGGGGTGGTTAGGTGGCTCAGGGGATAGAGTGCCAGGCCTGGAGATGGGAAATTCTGGGTTCAAATGTGACCTCAGATACTTCCTAGCCTGGTGATCCTGGGCAAGTCACTTAAATCCAATTGCCTAGCCCTTAGTGCTCTTCTGCCTTGGAAATGATACTTAGTATTGATTCTAAGATAGAAGGTAAGGGCTTTTTAAAAACATAAAAATAAAATGTGGCATCCAGAACTGGATATAATCATATAGACATTAGGAAAAAAAGACAATGGGACAACCTTCTTCCTCCCTCCTGTTGGTCACTGTTTTTCTGGTAATATAGTCTGATAGAAGCAGTGATTTTAGAATGGGAGAGTTGAAATAAATCTCAGAAATTGTATAGTCTGACTCCCTAATTTTACAGATAAGTAAATGGAGGCCCAGAGAGGAGAAGGGTTCAAGCCCTTAGAATCCAGGCCTTCTGATCCTCAGTTCATTTAGGAGAAAGAAAGAAGGAAAGAAAGAAAGGAAGGAAGGAAGAAACAAAGAAACAAAGAAAGAAAGGGAGGAAGCAAGGAAGGAAGGAAGGAAGGAAGGAAGGAAGGAAGGAAGGAAGGAAGGAAGGAAGGAAGGAAGGAAGAAAGAATGAAAATGCTTTCCTGGAAGTGAAGAAGGATGGTTTCCAGTATTAACTTTATCTAGACCAAAGGGCTGGTCAGGACCTCCAGTGGTTTCGCAATGGTTTACCACATATAAGAACTTTCCTGAGAGGATGTCGAGATAAGAACAACCTGGGACAATGTTGAGACAAGTCCTGGAGCCTGATTAAGCCCACCAAGATTCCAACTCCTATCCCTTCCCCCATTCCAGTTACTTTAAAAGAACCCTGCTGGCGGCGCCCTGGTGGAACGCTGCTTTATAGCCTTCCCTGGTGCACCAGCTTATTAAACAGACCTCCTTGTGTATTGCAGTGTTGGTCTCTGTTTGTTGGGTGGGCTCACGGAAAACGGACCCTAACATAAGATGGTGACATTTCTCTCTCTAGCTATAGACAACTTCAGAGTCAAGGCACTGGGTGGGTGAGGGGACAGCTTGAGTTAGAAGTAGGTAGGGCTGGGCTGTAGGCAGTTAGATGCACAAGATTGGTATCTTTCTGGCAGTATTTTAATGTGCAATCCCATTTGGCCTCTGGCTCCAGATTGTAGAATTACCTTCTATTTCCCTCTTCCTCCCACCCAGAAAACTAACCCCACTCCCCTCAGGTTGGTAGCACTCCTAGGGGGGAGATTGAAATACTAAAAAAAAAAAAAAAATTCCCCTCTCCTCTTATGCTGTTATGACAATCACAAAAGCCTGGGCTTGTGAGGAAACAAAGGAATGGGGATGAATGTCCCTGTTGCCTTGGCAACATAGTTCAACCACTGCTGGGTTCTACAAGGGTCCTCTGCTTTCTATCCTATTTCCAGGAATTGGAGGCCACTTTATGGCTGTCATGAGCCAAATATACTGGGGATAGAGATTGTTGAGGTCAGAACCTTAGTTATTAAGCTTAGAGATATTGGGGGGAAATGGAGCCTAGGAAGACAGCCCTTTGGGGCTGGAGGTATGGAATGAAGATGGCCAGTAGATAAACAATAGGACTCCTACACCCCAGCCCCTGTACCTGCTCTCTGCCTAGCCTCTTCTCACCTGCTGTCCCACTAGCCTTGGGCCTGTCCAGCACCTGCCCGATGGCTTAAAGATACTTGCCAGCATCAATTTCTCTTGATAGGGTCCTCCTATCAAAGGTTCCTGTTCCACAATGTCCCCTTCCCTAGAGGCAACTGGTGGCACAATGGACAGAGTACCAGGAGTTAAGAAGAACTGAGTTAAAATGCTAGCTGTATGACCCTGAGTGGGTCACTTAACTTCTATTTATCTCAGTTTCCTCAACTATAAAATAGTTGATGATAATAATGCCTATCATCTGGGGCTGCTGTAATGATTGAATTAGATAACATTTGCAAAAAGTGCTTAACTACTGTTCCTTATACATAGTAAGTGCTATATAAGTGCTTATTCCTTCCCTCTTTTCCTTTCCCTTCTCCATTTGGAGGGATTGGATCAGGGGTCATGGCTAGCTTTGAGAGGTCAGAATGTAGGACCCTCCAAATCCTCCTCATTCCTACTAGAAGCTTGAATGAGGAAAGAGAAAGAAACAATCATTTGAGTGCCAGCTATATGCCAGGCACTGTGCTAAGTGTTTTACAAATATTATTTCATCTTTTGTCCCATTCCGTATCTTCTAAGGTTTAAAGAAAAATTTAAAATGTTTAATTGAATCATTAGACTGCTAAGTGTTGAATCTACCAAGCTCCCTTAGCCTCTGAGATGGGAGGGAAGGAGGAAGAGGAGTATGATCTCTATGCAAATAAATAAATGAATTTAGGAGGGAGAGAGTGCTAATGATGAGAAGGCTGAGAGGAAAGGACACTTTGCAGAGGATTCTGTACTCAAGGGCTGAACTTTTTTTTTTTTTTTTAAACCCTTACCTTCTGTCTTGGAGTCAATATTGACTCCAAGGCAGAAGAGTGGTAAGGGTAGGCAATGTGACTTGCCCAGGGTCACACAGCTGGGAAGTGTCTGAGGCCAGATTTGAACCTAGGATCTCCCATCTCTAGGCCTGGCTCTCAATCCACTGAGCTACCAAGCTGCCCCCTCAAGGGCTGAACTTTGAAGAAGGATTTAGATTTTAAAAGGCAGAGCTGAGGATGGAATGCATTTAGGCAGAAGAGTAGTAAAGGCTAGTAGTCACTTGGAGTTTAGTGACTTGCTCATAACTAGGAAGTATCTGAAGCCAAATTTCTTTCTTTTGTTTCTATATGATATCTGACCTGGACTTTGATTTGGTGCAGTGATCCACCATATTATTTGTCCTATTGTCACTAAGGTTTGGTCTCTTATGAGTAAACTCCCCCAATTAACATAATTAATCCTAATAAAATCGATTAATAACCAAGCTTGGATGATCCCTTCTTTATTTAGTATCTTAGAATTCTCTCAAAGTTATGCTGCCCTAAAACTGGCATAATGAACAGTTAGGGGGCAACTAAATAGCATAGCAGATAGAGCACCAGGCCTGAGGTTAGGAGGACTTGGGTTCAAATGTGGTCTCAGACTGAGCTGTATGACCCTGGACAAGTCACTTAATCCCATTTGCTTAGTCCTTGCCCTTCTATCTTAAAAGTTGTAACCAAGACAGAAAATAAGCATATAAAGAGAAAAAAACAAAAGCAGAAGAAAATCCAACAATTGCCCAGACAGCATAAGCTGGTTTCCTCTTCCCATGGAAGAGAAAGAGAATGGCTAGAATTCAGGGGGAATCAATCAGAAATTGCAACAATTTGAAAGATGTTGAAACACGTGGCTGGATGTGTTGTACATTCATTCATTCACAAAAATCTCATAGCTGGAAGAAACCTGAGAAACCATTTAGTCCAACCTGTATGTGGAATAGAAATCCCCTTTACAATATCCCAACAAATGGTGGATTACCTGCCCCTGCCTGAAGACCTTGACTAACTGAGGACTTGATATTTTATTTTTGGACATTCTATCTTTGGACAGCTCAAATCCATCAAAGACATAAATCTTCTCTCGTAGAATGCTCTGGCTCTTTTCCTTCCCCAATTCCCTCATCACTTGAAGCTTGAAGCCTGGACAGTCCCTATGTAGATATCCTGATGGCTTCCTGGTTGAAATTCTACCTATTTTTCAAGACTCAGTTCAGGTGCTATTCACAGGAAACCTTTCCTGATCTACCAACAGAGAATGAATTTTCCCTCTTCAACAATGTCTTAGTATTTGTACTATTCATCTCTGTCATCCTTATATTACAGTTCTATTTGTCCATGACTGATTCCTCTTACTAGAGCAGGAAATTTCTTTGAGAATGGGCACTATATATCTTAGTCCTGTCAATCCCTTCTTCCAATATATGTGCATTCATTGATTAAACTTTTGTTATTATTATTAATAATAGCTGTCATTTTTATTAATTTCCACTCTCCCCTAGGTGAGGTAGGTAGTTTTTCCTGAGGAACAACCCTATGTCCATGCTGTATTTGCAAAGAGAGAGTTGTTGATTGTTGTGTTGTTCCATGGTTTTCTGTTGTGTCTGACTCTTCATGATCTCATTTGGGGCTTTTTTGGCAGAGGCAGATGAGGAAACTGAGGCAAACAGGGTTAAGTGATTTGCCTAAGGTTGCACAGCTAGTATCTGAGGCTAGATTTGAACTTGTGAAAATGAATTTTCTTGATTCCAAACCCAGTGCTCTATCCACTGTGCCACCAGAGTTGTGCAGTTTGACTAGGCAAGGGACTTTGTTTACTATTTGTATCTGTCAAATGAATGAATGAATGAATGAATGAATGACATTTCTAGGTTGCCTAATCTTCTAGACCAGTGATGGGTAAACTTTTTAAAGAGGGGGCCAAAGGGAAGGAAATGCTCATCTGTCAGTCTGTTTCTAAGGCAATTCTTTCGAAGTTTCATTGTATTGTATCCTACTCATTGTATTCGTCAGATTAGGAATAATGTCGCAGGGGATAGAACATTTCAGGCCCTCCCCATCTGGCTGGGCTGTAGTTTGCCCATCACTGTTCTAGACACATTTGGCTATATAAGAGAGAGGCTTGAAGGAAAAGGGAAAGATTATTTCATCCCAACCCACCCCTGTCGCCCTTTCAAAGGTCTCCTAGAACAAAATACAAACAAGCTCTTAGCTAGGAGCAAATCATCCCATTTAATACCACCCACTCAAATGGGACATGAGAATAACCCAAAGAACCTATCAAGTGCTTTAAAGTTTTGTCCTATTGAAGGGTAAGGATAAGTCTTGGCATGACAGGGAAAGGCTCTTACTCAAGTCTAACCCAAAATAACATTGTATAGCCTCAACACATAGTTGTGACAAGACAAAGAAGGCATAGCTGTAACAATGGTAAAGTTTGGTCAGTGACAAGAGAGTTTGTCTAGTATGAAAGGGTCTTTTCTTAGGGTTTGTCTAGCATCAAAGAGGGGGACAATCAGTTCTGTTTGGTGATTGAAAGTCCATTCATGATGGAGTCATGTTGGCTGGGCTATGGTTCCTGCAGGTGTTTTCCATTATTCAGAGCTGACATGGTTGGTCTGAGTTGACCCATGGTTCTGGTCTATGGTTTTGACAATAACAGATTGATAACAACAGAGTTCACCCTGAGAGTACAAACAAAAAGGACTGTTGTTAATGCCAAATTCACAGAACACATTGATTGAGTGAGATTTACAAAGCAGCTAGTTTGGGGCCTGGGGATCATGATAACTCAGGAAAATGAGAGGCATTCACAAGGAATTAATTTGGTGTCTTGACAATACCTAAGACAAATTGGGAAGAGTTTACTAATTGATTGAATAGGATTTACTTTTCAGAAGAATATGCCACAAGATAAAAAAACCAAAACCAAACCAACAACTCTATGATTTAAAGCCCCTAGTTCTAGCCTATCTTCCTAAACCGATTTCATATTATTCCCCCTCACACATTCTACAATCTAGCCAATATGGTCTACTTCCTATAGCCATCTACTTTTGTGCCCTTGAATGCAATTCCCTATGCTAGGAATGCTCTTCCTTTCTCCTTCCATTTCTTGGAATACATAACTCTTTTTAAAGTCCAGCTCAAATGATACTTCAGAGATAAGGACTAACCTAATCTCCCTACTTGTTAATATCTGTTTCCCTTCTCAAAATGACTGAATTTATTTTGTGAATATATTGGGAGGTTGGAGATGGGTGTTGCTCAGAATAAATTCCCTAGTGTTGCTCTATAGCCTCTGGAGAGCTGTGAGACTAGCAGAAAGCAGAGTCCTTTTCATTCCTAAAGGAAGAGGAGGCATCTCAGAAGAGTGTAAGAGTCTAGGGATGGACAGCAGTTCCTGCAGGGCTATCGCCTATGGATTATGTTAACTTGGAAAAAACACAGAACTACTAAAGCAGTCAGAAAAAACAAGTCTTTAATCAGGAAAGGGATAGGTCCAAATATTCGGCCGCTACACAGAGCCCAGTGCCAAGAACTTTACAGGGCCTACACCTTGGGGACTCTGGGAACGTATCCCTGGGAGAAGACACCAAGCTAGATGCTTTCTCCCAAGAGTGACAGAACTTGGGGGTCTTTTATATCTTCTGGAGAACTTGGTACAGCAAGCCTGCATAGACAAGCTGCAAGCAGGCTGCAAAGAGGTTTGCAGCCAGCAGCTGGGGTATCAGGAAGCGATTAATTATAACAAATACAAAGGAAAGGGTCAAACTAAGAGCTGGACTTCCTGAGAGAGGACTATAATACAATGAGAGAAACTTCTAAAGCAAATAAAGGAACTCAACATTTGACAAAGTCCACTAATCTCACCCAAACTAGGGTCCCCCAACCACTTTAAGGTCTACAGTTTAGCCCCAAACAGGTATGCCTGATATTGGGGTTTCTCAAAGGGCAGGGGTAAACTTGGGGTGCCCAGGTTTCAAGCTAACCAAACTTGAGGGTTTCTAGATTTCAAGTTGACAATGAGGAGGCGATTGTGTTGGTAGAAGGCATTGGGCACTCAAGCTGGAGCAGCTTTCTTGACAATGTATTAGTGGGTATTGGAAGACATGGTCAGATGATAGACCAACTGACTATTTGGACCAGTACTAGGGTTTTTACATTGTGGGTTGAAGGTGCCCAGTAGTTAGCCCTGGCCAGGCCAGAGGATGATCATCTTGTTTCCAGAAGCCTCTCCCACTGTATCACACCCTCCTTTCAAGGATCGAACTCAGGACCTTCAGCTTACGAGACTGACGTGCTGCCTACTGCACTAAAGTGTCACTTGGCTTGGGGTTGGCCCCACCTGACAGGGATTGTCTTTTACCTTAGGATCCATTATTCAGTCTGAAACTGCTAGCCTGAGATTCCCTTCAGGGTGGATTCTCATGGGAACAGGGAACAAGTACAAGCTTTAGGGTCTCCAACTTACAAGCTAGTCCTAAAACTTGGTGTGCATCAGATCTTACTAGGCCACAAGTTTTGGATTTCTAGATTCCATGTTGACAGTACCAGTACATGGTATTGGTCTAATATTTATTAGAGCTGATTTTGATTAAATTAGATTAGATAAGATTCTAAGATGGAAGGTAAAGGATTTTTTTTTTAAAATAAAAAGCAAGTGTGCACTAAGCAGACACGTTGAACTGACTTAAAGTACAGTACAGTGGTCCAATCACATGGCAGAAGGTGCTAGCATCTTCCCAGTCCCAGCAAGGATGTACCCCTCTTGTGATAAGCAATAAGGGAGGAGTTGAGATCTCTAAATACACTTCCTCAGTGGCTATTTACTGATCAGAGATGTCTTGGGAAATCCAGGGGGAGGGACTGAGCAATGAGTGCTCAAGTGGTATCTACAGACCTTTGCCAGAGAAGTGAGCCCATTTTTTTTTCTTTTTAGATGATGGAGACCAGAGTGTGAGAAATAAAAGAGAATTAGTGTGTTCTCAGGTTGGACATGCATCCTACTCCCCACTTCAGGAATGGAATGTATAAAAACAAAAAGTCTGCTTAGGTTTGCAGAATAAGACCTCAAGGACATTTTGTTAAATTTGGGAGACAGGCAGTTGGGAGGCTCCTAATCTCAATTCGAGGATGTTCTGTTATGGCTCAGTAAACAAGGAAAACATTCAGGCTATCCTACCTCATTATCTCCTCATACCATTAGAAGCTAAGGGAGTCACTCCAGAGGACATGGTTACCTCCCCATAACCTTACCCCTCCCAAGTGGGAGCTGGTGGTGAGCTCATGTTATGTATCTTGCTGTAGACTTTGCACCTAGATTGTAAGTCCTGCACCCCAGACAAAGGGAGTCGAGAGAGGAGAGAGGGCATCTTCTGTGCCCATGCATTTCCATGTGTCCTACATAGGCACTTGCTCTTTCTCATGAGAAAGAATAAAGGTTATTCCTTCTAACCTCACTTTATGACTCCAGGTTTTTAAATTTGAGTAGATGGTTGTTTTTATCCCACTCAGGAGTAAGATGTCTTGACTAGTCAATTAATAAATTAATTTAAAATTAAGAAATACTGCTTCTTAAAAATTTCAGTCATTAAGCTCTTTAACTTCAGTTCTCAGGCAAAGGAGGTTAGTTACTGAGAAAAAAGAAGCAAGACCAATTTATAGTCAACTCAGTCATCATCTGTCTTTTGAGATCTTTGTTTAAGCACTCGTAGAAAGAGTAAGGAGATTCTCTGAAAAGAATGTCATCACAGGGCAGCTCCAAGGCCTCCCCACTGAGAAGCAAGAAGAAAATGCAGAGACACCCAAACAGACACTGGGTGAACAGGAACAGAGAAGAGAACCAACGCTCCATATTCTGATCCTCTTTTCCCCATCTCCTCTTCTCTTTCTCTCAAGGAAGAGATGAACCTTTTTAACTCATTCTCATTCTCTAAGAGTTTGTTTTCTGCTTTATCATTTGTTTGGAAAGAAACTGGGTTTTTCTAAGACAACATGGCCATTTGTTGAAGGGACAGTTTGTAATCTTTTGCACTCCTTTCACTACTTGTCTTAGTATTTTCTGTGCCTGTCAGACCCTATACCCTCTATATATTATTAAAGTGTGGTTGCAGCCTCACTTTCTGGTGCCATCTTGGTGTTTCCCAGGGAGTTCCCAAAGTCCAAGCATGCCTGACCAATTTCATAAGTCTATTAGGAATTCATAGAACAAAATGATTTTGATACACATTTTTACAGCTTCCCCAAAACAGAGGGAACCAATGGACCTAGACCCTAAAACCCTTGTTGTGTGGGGGTGATGTGGGTGGCAAAATTAGGGTCTCATCTTCAAATGTTGTGGGAGAGCTTTGAGGTGAAACCTCAGGTTTAAGACAGGTTATCCTTTTTGCAAGAATGCAAGACTCCAAAACTTAGCTTAAAAATAAAAAGAAATTTATTTTGAAAGCTATGTTGAAAGGGGAGGAGACAGTGTACAGGTGGATGCCTCCCTGAGGAGATGGGATTTGGGGTTTTTATACCCTTTTGACATCAGGGGCTATGTGACTAGAGACAGGATGATGATGGGATGTTACTGGGTCTCTGGAACCCAAGATAGGTCATGTGGTTATGCCCTATGCCTCAAAGTCAAAAAAAGGGTGTAACTCTAAGCAACCCATGTCTCATCTGAAAGGCGGCCTCATATTAATCAACTAATTATTGTTTCCAAGTTCCTTTGGTTGTTTACTGCTACTTGGCAGGGTTAGTGGCACATGGTTTTTCTTGCCCTCCTAATTGGGGAATATTTTATAAATTCATAGAAGCAGCCTTCTAAAGCAGTTACTTCCATATTCTATTCCATTTCTTTTGTTCCCTTTGAAAAGTAAACTATCCCCAGGAGAGCAAAACCCAAGGTATTGACTTGGAGGGAAGGTTACCCTCCAAAGTAGAGCACTGGGTGTTAAAAGGTAAGGCCAGCCCATTTGAAGGTGAGGGCCAAAAAGTGGAAGAAGGTTCATCATCCTTTCACCTACCTTTCCCACCACTGGAGGCTTAACACTGCCACCACTGTTGGCAAATTTGTATAAGACATAGTCCCTGCCTCCACAGAGCTCATAGATATAAAAATAGGTAACTACAATAAAAAAGGTTATAATAAATACATCAGAAAGGTGTAAAACCAAGAACCTTCTGAGGTTCGAGAAGAATACATGGAAGGGAGCAACAAAAAATAAAGCTGGAAATTTGGTGGGGTAACATTAGATTCATGGGACTTTGAATGTAATAACAAGGAGGATAAAAATGTTATTTGTCTTTGTATCTCACCTTGTACAGCACCCAAAGTCTGACTTTTGTTGAATGAATGAATGAATGAATAGGGATGGGGGCAGGGTGTGGGAGGGGATGAAGAGTAGAATCTATTGGGAAGGCTTTGCCCAACTCTATTCTAAGTTACCAAAAGCACACTGCCTACCCAATGGGAAGGGAGAGGTGGAGTCAATAAGTACACAAATATTTATTCAACCCCTTCCTTGTGTAAGGGCTACTTACCTGGCCCCAGGATACTATAAATTGGTGCCCAGCACTAATAGTAAGAATAATTATATTCTTTCCAACATCAAAGGGTGGGAACAGTGGCAATAAATGCACTTTAATGCGGGTAGGAATGGGTTTGTAAATGCATTATGCCTGGCAGTTGGGGGAAGAAGAGAATAGATGTAATTTGTCCAACAGGGAGATAAAAACAGAGTTCTACCCTGTCCTGGGGAAGAAGGGTTAAAGGGATGGCAGAGATTAGGTACATAGTCTCTTAGTAGCTCCCAATAAGAGCCTCGTGGCTCCAGACTACTCATAGACTTACTGTGAGGCTGAGTTCTAAAATATCCTACTATTGTTTGTTTAGCTTTTGAGTGAGAGTAGCAATTGGGAGGATGGGAGTCAAGTCAGTAGTCAAATCAATAATTATTTATTAAACTGTTATTATATGCCCAACACAGTGTTAAATCCCCGGAATACAAAAAATACAAGAGTTCTTGCTCTCATAAATAAGACACTTGGTGCAGAATAACGTGGAGAGGAATGAAGAGACAGGTATAGCCTTCTGTTGTTTATGCAGATGCTTCAGGCTAGAACCAAAAGCAGATGCTGGAGATCTCCCCTCCGAAAGCCGCCTTTCCCCACCACATACATCCTTACGCACTTGGGCAAACCCCAAGTGGCACCCTTTAGCCACGCCCAAAGTTTTTAGGTTCATCTCAAACACCATGAATGAAAGAAATCAATGAAATAATGAAGGAAAGGGGAAAACCCTTTCCTAAGTCTTTAGGATGTGTAAAGTGCTGGGAGCAAGCAAGACAGTTGTAGCTTTCCGCCCTCACTCTCGGTGACCAGTTCCTTTTCCTGTACTACCCACTTTAGGTCCCCCTCAGATAAAAAGGTGAGTGAGCGCAAATCTCCTCCCAGCCCTTAGTTGACCAGCAGGGAGCGCTGTAGGAGTTCAGAGAAGAGACTCTGGTTTCCAGCGACTGCTTCAGCTGAGTCCGGTGTCGGGCAGGCGCAGTAACGAAGGGAAAGCGCGTGGTTCGCAGTCTGTTGTGGGAGAAACCAAGTGTAAAGCGGGTAGGTAACAACCCCTTGTACAGAGAGCATGGATTTCTAGCCACCAACAGACATGGCTAACAAAAAGAAACAACAACGTAGAAATATTATTTTGTGTCTTTATTGGTTAGGACTGACCGCATTCGGGGTCCTTTGAGAAGAACTGCCGCTTTACACAGCAGAGCTACCCCAGACGGCAATGGATCTTCCCCTAGCAACGGGCCTCCGCGTCCTTCCTTAGAGACAGGACGAGCTTGGCTTGAACGTCCTCTCGCTTCGGTGGCCGTTGCTTCCCTCGGCTGTCCCCGGACGGAAGCTGTAGCTGAGCCGGTAGGTGTGTGGCGAGTCCCGGCGAAGTCGGCCCGGGCCGCACCTTTGCACTCTGCAGTGTTGGGGAGCGGAGTGGTTTGGAGGCAGGCAGGGGAGGAGTCTGGAGTGGCCCGGGTGGGACGGAGGAGAGCCCCTTCACTTCTGGTTGCTCGGCCTCAGTTCACTCCTCCGGAGTCCGTCTCGCCTTGACTGAACTTCAGAAGTGCGACTCAACTCTGTAAGATTTCATTCAATTCTACCCGCTTCAGTTCGACTGAAAGTAATTGGGATAAATTCAATAAATTTTGTTAGGCGCCCGCACGCAGTGTGTTAGGCAATGTGCGAAGCGCTGAATTACTTCCAATCGCTTCAGGCCAAATCACTGCAGTTCAGCTGTATTCATTAAAACACTTCATCTCGCAGGAGCCTCAGTTTCCTCATATGTAAAATGAAGGGGTAGGATTAGATTAAATGAAGTAAATCTTCGGACTCTAAGATCTTCAATTTAATTTAACTCAATTCACTTCACTTGTCTTCATTTCTATTTTTCCCCACTTGGTGCCATGTAATTCCATGGTAAGAATACCTCAGAGTTCCCTGGATCTAAATCTTGTTCCAGATAATGAATTGTTTGTAGAAAAGTATCCTGATGTTTTAGAAAGAACCCTAGACATGAAATCTAAACCTGGATTCAGGAAATCTGAGGAGGAGGGATGAAAAGGATGAAAAGGAGGGACCAGAAAGGAGAGGGAGATGAAAAGGAAGGAAAGAGAAGATGAAGGGGGAAGGAGAGTAGGAGCCTATAATCAGACCACTAATTCTGTCACCTTGGGCAAGTCTCTTAACCCTTTGAGAATTTGTTTTCTTATTCCCACCAGGGAGATAACAATCTCTGACTTCCAGTCTCCTGTTGAGAACCATTTTGTAGGGCGTAAAGCATTAAAACTGTTATTCTGCTATGACTTAAAAAACACCAAAGCTTTAAAAACAAAACAAAAAGTTGACAACTTTTTTTTGTACTCAAAGATTTGTAAATCTCTTTCCACTGATTGTGCTTATCATCTCCATTCAATCGAATCAAAATGTGTGTATGTTCTTCTGATAAGTAGCAGATTCAGTTCAATCCAGTTCAATAAATATGTATGCAAACTTTAACCATAAACCTAAAACTAAGAGGAACGGGGTTAGCAAAGAGCCTTGTGCTGGGAGGTGGGTAACAAAGCTGAAAAAAAAACCAGTTCCTGTCTTCAGGGAGCTCAGAGGTAATGGGATAAGGATATGGCTTAGGCATTTATAAGTAGGATACATGATAGAATGCAGAGAAGAGATCCAAATTTTGTACTAGGAAAACTTGGTGGTGGTGGGGGGGGGGAAGATAAAAAAGTGTTAACTACTTCAATTTGACATAGCACTTGAAGATTTACAAAACATTCCTCACAACATCTATGCAAGGCAGGTAATACTAAAGTATTATCTTCATTTTACATATGGGGGAAAAATGAGGCTTAGTGGGATGAAGTGATTTGCCTATTATCATGAAGCCAGTTGAAGTGTTAAAGCCTGGACCAAGGCCTCTCTTTTTCAGGTCTAACTCTAGACTCTGGCCCATTCAGATGGGATGTCCCAGTCAAGTCTACAGCAGAGAGTTATGGTGGCGGTCTTACAGAGTCTGAGTTGGTAATCATGGAAAAAATGATTGTTTTTATAACTAGGGATAACTTCCACCCTTGGAGAGAACCTGACATTTTGTCTGAATTTGGAAGACTAGGATTATCATTCTGGATAAAGTCTATATACCTGGGGGCAGCTGGTTGGCTCAGTGGATTGAAAGTGAGGCCCAGAGACAGGAGATCCTGGGTTCAACTCAGACCTTCCCAGCTGTGTGACCCTGGGCAAGTCACTTAACCCCCATTGTCTAGCCCTTACCACTCTTCTACCTTGAAATCAATACCCAGTATTGATTCTAAGATGGAAGATAAGGGTTTGAAAAAAAGTCTATATACCTAAAATAAGTTCTCAAAACAAAACAATAATCAGTTATAGAGGATGCTCAAGTTTTACAAAATCCAGGTTTGTGGGAAGACTGTGTCCTACATTTGGATAAGTTCTGGATAATTTTATAATTATTGCTTATATGGCTTATCAGTATCCCTAAATTCATTTCACTGCAGTGGCCCATCCTACTAAATAGCATTGATACAAAGTAATTAATAAGAACTTAACTCTGAGGAGTGGCAGACCAAGTGTCTGACCCTAATAGGTTATGAGGGTAAAGTACTGGTAGTACCATATCTCTTCAACAGTTTTTTTTTTTAAACCCTAACCTGTTTTAGAATTGATACCAAGTATTGGTTCTAAGACAGAAGGGCCAGGCAATTGGGGTTAAGTGACTTGTCTAGGATCACATGGCTAGGAAGTATCTGAGGTCATATTTGAACCCAGGACCTCCAGTCTCCAGGTCTCGCTCTCTATCTAGGGAGCCACCTAGCTGCCTTTTTCCAACAGTTCTAAATGCCCCTCAAAACAAGAGTGCACCTAGAGTTAACCACTAAGTGCTCTATGTTTCTCTGTCTTTTCCCCTTAACTTTACCTTTTTGATGAGGGACAGTGTTTGACTCATTGATTCAGGGATGTGCTGTGTATTTCTTTGTGATTTTGTCCAGGCTGGCCTCTATGCCTGGAATGCACTTTATCCTTACCTCTGACTCATAGAATCTCTCTTTCCCCCCCCAGCATCCCACTCAAGCACTATCTTCCAAGTGAAATTATCCCTGATTTCCTTTCAACTTCTGGTGCCTTCTTGAAACTACCTTGTATTTAACTACTTGTTTTATTCTCTATATCTATTCTATAGACACACATTTCTAGAAAATCTCTTTGTCTTCCCCAATAGATTTTAAGCTCCTCATGAGGAGAGTGCCAAGCATGGTGCTTTGCCTAATAAATACTTGTTGATTGATTCTCAGGTGACCTGGGCTATATGTATGATAACTTATTAATGAAATGGTGGAGCTGACCTTGTTGCAGACTCAGATGTGGAGTTGAAGGCAGCCATTTCTTTTTATTCTGTTTTTTTTTTTTTTTTTTTTTTTTTTAAATTATAGCCTAGCCAGCAGGGGAGGGATAGGAAGGAAGAAGACAATTTGGGTCATATAACTTCAGAAAACTTATTTGGAAATTTATTATTACGTGTAATTGGTTTAAAAAAATAGCCCAATGGGGGCAACTAGGTGGCTCAGTAGATTGAGAGTCAGGCCCAGAGATGGGAGATCCTGAATTCAAATCTGACCTCAGACACCTCCTAGCTGTGTGATTCTGAGCAAGTCACTTAACCCCCATTGTCTAGCCCTTATCACTCTTCTGCCTTGGACCCAATACATAGTATTGGTTCTAAGATGGAAAAGAAGGGTTTTAAAAAATGAATAGGGAAAAATGCAAATGCCATGCCATGAGATTTGTTAAGGGAGCAGACTATCCTGCCAACTCTGCTAAATATAAGGGGACAGATGTGTTCTGTACTTGTTATACCAATTTACTTTCTGTCTTAGAATCAATACTGTGTATTGGTTCCAAGGCAGAAGAGTGGTAAGAGCTAGGCCAAGGGGATTAAGCACTTTATACCAATTTAATGGGTCCTATAAGCCGATGCTAAGAGCTGAGGAAGGGGATGAGAGCCCTGCCACACCGGGGCAACCCAGGATGGGAGTTCACCTAATGATAAGAATAATAAAGACAATGAGAGCTGCACACCTTGAAGAAATGCTTTAAGGTTTACAAAGCACTTTTTTTCCCACAAGGCATTGCGATGGATCGCACAAGAGAGTATCATAAAGCTAAATATGCAGATTCTGATGATGAATTTGCTCCACCGGACAAGACCAGGAGGTATCCAGAGATTAAAACCCGAGGGTTTTATTCTGACATTCTCACTCCAGGGACCCAAGATATTTTGGGGGTAAGTCTCTTCTTCTGGGGGGTGGGTTTTCAAAGTCCCATCCATGAATTTCTATCCACAGCAAATGGGGTTCTGAATGGTGCTTGATATTTGCCCTGCACCTGTGATGCCCAGTCACCTCTCCAACCTGGCAGAGGGGGCACCTCAGGGACTTTAGATAGGCTAAAGTCAGGGAAATTCATCTTTAGGTTGTCAGCAGCCTGCCTTTCTAGAGCACTTGAAAATGAAAAACCTTTTGGTTTTTGTACCCATTCTCTCAATCTGTGCCTTATCTCTGGGAATCATCAGGGCAGGCATCACCTTCATTTCATAGATGAGGAAGTCCAGAGAAAGGGAATGCCCTCCCATCCTAAGGTCACTCAGCCTGACCCTGGGGCCCCTGACTCCATCTGCACCACAGCCTCTCTGCAGAATGGATTCTCAAGGATTCCCTGGAATACCAAGAAGAAGGACTGGTGGAAGTCTTTTTGGTAATAACAAAGCTGAGAGGGGGAAGCCCGTCTCAGGCAAGGAAATAAAAGTAACTTAGCAGTGTAGGAAAACTTAAGAAATAGACATGCAGGGTCAGAGAAAAGAAGAACATACAAAAGACTTTGGATGGTGGGGTGGACTGAGTGCTGGGTGTAAAGGTCAGCAGACAATGAGCCCTAGGGATAGGTAGGAGGGAGGGATCCATGTTTGCTGGGCTCTGGGAAGGCTTCACAGATTTTTTAATTTATTTTTTACCAATTACATGTAATATCGATTTTCGACACACGTTTTCCTTTCTTTCCTCCTCCCAGTGCTGGCAGGTGATTTGATCTGCTGGCTGGGTTGTTATATAAAATATCTTTCTATATTATTCATTTTTGTAAGTGAGTAGTTTTATAAAACCAAAACCCAAACATAATCTCAGAAGTGAAAAATGGTATGCTTTGATCCATCTTCTGACTCCCACAGTTCTTTCTCAGGAGGTGGATAGCCTTCCCTATCATAAGTCTGTCAGAATTATCCTGATTATTGCATTCCTGAGAGGAGCTAAGTCTTTCACAGTTGATCATTCCACAGTGTTGCTGTTACTGTACAATGTTCTCCTGGTTTTGCTTATTCCAACTCTGCCTCAGTCTATGTAGGTCTTTCTAGCTCTTTCTGGAATCATCCAGTTCATCATTTCTTATAGCACAACAGTATTCCATCACCGTCATATACCACAGTTTGTTCAACCATTCCCCAATTGAGGGCCATCCCCCTAGTTTCAAATGCTTTGTCACCACAAAAAGAGCAGCTATAAATATTTTTGTACAAGTAGGTCCTTTCCCTTTCTTTATGATCTCTTTGGGATACAGACTCAGTAGTGGTATTACTGGATCAAAGAGTATGCACTATTTTACACCCCTTTGGGCATAATTCCAAATTACCCTCCAGAATGGTTAGATCAGTTCACAGGTCTACTAGCAATGCATTAGTGTCCCAATTTTGCTATATCCCCTTTTTGGAGGTTTTTTGAGCAGGGAGCAGTGGAGTAGCATTCTAGGAAGTCAAATCTGTGACTTGTATTCGAGGTGGGGGTGCTGGAGAAGATGATGAGAACCACCCAGCTCTGCCATTTTCTGTTAATGGTTCACAATAGCCATGATTTGATTCCATCACCCCTACATTGACATGGGAGAGATTCCCTCCTCTCACATTGAAACCCAGCCAGCAGGGAAGTCTGCATCTCTAGGACAGAATGCATCCGGCCAGTCTGTGTGGACATAGGCTTAGGAGGAAAATGGGTTTGCAGGCACCTGTAGAGACTCAGGTGTTGCTCTGAACCCGGAGCTCTAATTACATGGTCCACCAAGATGCTAGCCAGTGGGGAGCTCTTCCTCGCTGCTCTCTAGCTTCTCCCTCTTGCTCTGGCTGTGGTGTTGGTTAACTTAATGATAATAATTCTCCAAGCAGCTCAGAGGGAGGAAGACTGTGTGCTCGTCATTGCCTTTCCTCCTGGGGCCAATTCCACGTTGTTTCTTTCAGGAACATACTGATAAAAAGAGACTTCCCTGACCTTTTTCTCCTCAGGCTTAGTCAGAAGACAGCTTTTGGGTGGCTGTTTGATGTGATAGGAGGAGCACAGGCCTGTGAGTCAGGACGCCTGGGCTTTGGTTCTAACTCTGCCCTTCTAGAGGCTCAGGGCCAGACTTCACAGAACATCTCGTCTGACTGCCTTGTTCAGGGTGACCCCTGGAGCGTGTGTGACCTTACCAAGTCATTCCCCTTCTGAGGCATACACCTCAGTTTCTTCTTTTTAAAAACAGGGATACAGTGGACAAATGGTCAAAGGATTTGAGCAAGCAATTTTTCAGATAAAGAATTCAAAGCTGTCAATAATCATATGAAAAAATGTTCTAAATCACTCTTGATTAGTGAAGTGCAAATAAAAACAATGTTGAGGTACCATCTCATACCTAGCAGATTGGTCAGTATGGCAGTAAAGGAAAATAATAAATGTTGGAGGGGAAAGACTTACTTGTACAAAAATATTTATATTAGCTCCTTTTTGTGGTGGCAAAGAATTAGGAATTGAGGGGATGTCCATCAATTGGGGAGTAGCTTAACAAATTGTGGTACATATTGGTGATGGAATACTACTGTGCTATAAAGAAATGATAAGCAAGATGATTTTAGCAAAAGCTGAAAAGATCTACAGGAACTGATACAGAATGAAATAAGCAGAACTGGGAGAATGTTGTACACAATGACAGCAATATTGTATGATGATCAATTGTGAAAACTTGGCTACTCTCAGCAATGCAACGATCTGGGACAATCCTAACAGACTTGTGATAAGGAATGCTATCCACTTCCAGAGAAAGAACTGTTGGAGTCGTCTTTTTCATCTGTGTGTTTTTGGTTTTATTTTGGGGTTTTGGTTATGTAGGAGAGTGCTCTTACAACTGATCAATATGGAAGTATTTTGTATGACAATAAAAAAATGGGGATAGCAGTACTTACACTGCCCATCTTGTGTAGGTGTCCCCAAGAAAGGGCTTTCTGGAGGAGAGAACTGGGAGGGAGGTGAGAGCAGGAGAGCTACAGAGGGGGTGAATGAAGAGGAGGAAGGGGATCAGTTTTAAATCTCATCCTCCACTTGGGTGAACCAAGGCCTCCTCTAATTCAAGGTCATTTTCAGAAAGAATGTGAATCTCAGAGCCAGAAGACCTTGATTGAGACCTAACTACTGACCGTGACTCTGGGCAAGTCACTTAACATATTAGCCTTAGTCTCCTCGTTTGTAAAAAATGGAATTAATAAGTTTGTACTAGCTACCACACTGAGTGTTTGTTAGGATAACATTGCCCTACTTAACCTGATCTTGGGTCAATTGCCTAACTTTTTGGGGCCCCAGGGAGGAAGATGGAAGGGAAGGCTCTCTTTCTCCTTCTTTTTCCCTTCTGGTACAATGGAAAGAATGTAAGATTTGGTGTCAAAACTCAGATCTGCTACATACTCAATCTGTGACCTTGGGCAAGTCACTTAAACTTTCTAAGTATCATTTTTAAAATGGGAAGACTGAATGTCTAAGGTCTGTTTCAAATTTAAATGCTATAATACCATGAGAGGTCTAGTAAAATACTTTTAAAATATTTGAAGAGGGAGAGATCACCTCTGTTGGGAAGAGGAGTAGAGGGAGGGATCTTGGAGGAAGTAGCATAAGATCTATTGCCAGTTCATTTTGAGATTAAATCACCTGGCAAGGTTTGTTTCTAATTAATGTTGGCTTTTTGAGGGGTGATCTGAAGACCACAGCTCCTACCCTTTTATTCTGTTTCAGTTTTTTAAGCAGTTATATTTTTATTTTTAAATATTAAACATTTCCCCTCCTTCTCTCTCACCTTTCTCCTCTCCTCCCTACTCCCAGAAAAGAAAAAAAAAACCCTTGTCAATAAATAAATATAGTCAGGCAAAATAAATCCCCACATTGGCCAGTGTTCAAAAATGTGTCATCCTCTGTGTGCATCACCTCTCAGTCTTGAGGTGGGCATTCTTCATCATTGGTTCTTTAGAATCATGATTGATCATTATAACGTTCAGAGCTCTTAAGTCTTTCAAAATCATTCATTGATTACAATATTGATGTTATGTTCTGTTTTTGCTTCCTTCACCTTGAATCAGTTCATATAAGTCTTCCAGGCTTCAGTTTTCCATTACATTCATGACCATTCTTCATTTAACTATTCTCTAATTGATGGGCCTTAGTTTCAGTTTCTTTACCACTACAAAAAAGGGCAGCTATAAAAGTTTTTGATTGGATAAGTTCATTTCTTCTTCTTTTTCTCTCTCTTTTTTTAAAACCCTTACTTTCCATCTCAGAATCAATACTGTGTATTGGTTCCAAGGCAGAAGAGCAGTCTCGGCCAGGCAATGGAGGTTAAGTGACTTGCTAGGAAGTATCTGAGGCCATAGTTGAACCCAGAACCTCCTGTCTCTGGGCCTGGCTCTCAATTTACTGAACCACCTAGCTGCCTTCTTCTTAAAAAAAATGTCTTTGAGATAATGGTCCTCTTGGTGGAATTGTTAGGTCAAAGATGTGATGATTTTTATAGTTCCAAATTGCTTTCCCGAATGGCTGTACTGATGCACAGCTTTGCCAGGAGTGCCCCAATGTGCCTGTCTTCCCACAGCCCCCTAGCAATTGTCACGTTACCTTTTTATCACCTTTGCCAATCTGGAGGTGTGAAGTATAGCCTCCAAGGTGTGATTGTTTGCTCTAATCTAATTATTAGTGATTTGGAACATTTTTTTCATATTGCGGTTCATATATTGCTGCATATAATTTCTCCCCTTGAGAACTGCCCATTCCTAAGTAAATGATGATTAAATAACAGATGCCATGAGCACAGTCATCCTTGAAGGAGAAATGTTTATGGCATTGGAGGCTCAGGGCTTTGGTGGAAGAGGCATTCTTTAAAGCAGGAACTTGTGACTGCCACTTCTTGTCCCTGCAGTGTGGTCAGTTCTCTCCGGCCTCTCTGTGAAGTCCTATGGGCACTGCTTCCTATTCTTCCAATGATTTTCAATGTATTTGATTTCAGGACGTTACCACGGGTGCTATTGTGCACAAGGACCTCCTGCGACAGGCAGACTTGAATGAATTCACCCCAAATGGTAAGCATTTGTACCAGGGTCTTGATGACTCTTGTCTCTGGCATGCCAGGCTGGGCCAGGGGCATCCACCGAGCAGCTCCTCTTGCCAAGGCTTCCACGAGTCCAAAGGTTTGTTCAAGGCTGTGGCCATGCTGGAACTGACAGACCTGGTGTCTGCGTGTCCAGCGTCATTCTCGGTGCTGATTAGCTTCGAGGAATCCGAATCCTTTCCCACATTTAGTAATGAGCCCGGCAGACAGTAGTCCATCAGCAGGAGCCATGTTGTACTATCTATAGCAATGGGAGCAGCTCCTGTGGGCTAAAGAGAGGGAGGCAGGGGCTTTAAGTGAGCATTCTGGGGCCCTCACATTCGGAAGGATTTCCTGATTCACCTTGTCGGCTCAGTGCCCTGGAGGCTTCCCGACTCCTCCTCTCCAGCCTAAGAGCCTTGGGTTAAGTGGAGCTGAGAGGCCAAGCTGGGACAGAAGAGTTGCTCCTTAGGCCACCCGTTCCAAGACTCCCCACGACTATTCTTAGCACATTCGTTCATCATTTCACTCATCAGAAATGGGTTAGGCAGAACAGGAGCCATGATGGAAGAAGGGGAAGGGGCAGATTTGGGCTCCATAAATAAAAAGTTCCTAAGATTTATCCAAGAGTGGGCTGGACTGCCTTAGGAGGTAGTGAGGTCTCAATCATCAAACAGAAACTGAATGGCTTGTCAAGTATGGCGGGGTGTTCCTTTTGAGGTGCTGCTTGTCATGGATGACCTGAGAGTTTGCTTCCAACCCTGAGATTCAGAGAGGCACGCCTTTCCTCCTCTCTTATTCCTTACCTGAGAGGCTGATTCTTAGAGGAGTAAAGTGACTCTCCTAAGGTCATACCCATAGTAAATGAATGGCAGAACTGGGACCACAGCTCATTTCTTTATCTGGGAGGAGAGGCTCTTCTGATGGGGAGCTGTTTTTCCACACCACCCACTTTCCACCCAGCAGACCTGATACATCAGAATACCCTTAGGCGTCCAGTTCCTCCCAGTACCTTCAGCTGGCACAGTATCTCCAAATTGGAGATATATCATATTAGAAAGATACAGATATAATGGAAGCCTGGAAAGCAACCAAGGCGGGGTTTCCCCAGGTTATCAGGGGGCAGGTGATGACAGGCTGTTGAAGAATTAGTTAAGGAGGCAAGTGGGAACAGCAAGTCTTTGTTTATAGACTCTAGGCCCATTTGGGGCCAAACCTGGAAGAATTGGACATTTGATTTTAGACTGCTCTCCTGTTGGGGGAAAAGAGTGTTAGCACCCAGCATGTGTTTGAGGCCTCTTTTTTTTAAATTTTAAATCCTTAACTTCTGTGTATTGACTCCTAGGCAGAAGAGTGGTAAGGTTAGGCAATGGGGGTCAAGTGACTTGCCCAGGGTCACACAGCTGGGAAGTGTCTGAGGTCAGATTTGAACCTAGGACCTCCCAACTCTAGGCCTGGCTCTCAATCCACTGAGCTACCCCCTTGAGGACTCTTCTTAATGGACCCAGGGTCATCTTTGTTTTCACCTTGCCCATTTAAAAAAATTTTTTTTTTCCACAAGGAATGTCAGAGGAAGAGGGTCTCAGGGAGGCTCTGGCTGTCCCTTGAGAGCTCCATAAACATCTAGACAGGCTTCCTATACTGCCCTTCACTCCCAGCACTTGTTAATGCCCAGGCCTCCTTTCAAGCTGTCAGTGGACTCTCTAGTCTCATGTAGACAAAAGTATGGGTATTCCTTTTTTCTCCCTCTTTGATAATTCCTAAATGACTCCCAAAGACTCAGGTCTAGAAGGCATTAGGCATCTTTTTGCTTTTTTTGGACACCTCAGATTGTTAAGAGTCTTTTTTTATGTATCATGGAATGTGTGTCTCAGCAATTTCTACCCAGTGCTCCTAGTTATCCTCTCTAGGGTCAATTAGAACCAAATCCTCATTCTATCTAAAGTTAATTGAGGATTGTGCTCCTGTCACACCCCCTGAAGTCTCCTCTAGTCCAGTCTAAAACATCTCAGTTCCTTCGTCCAGTTCTTGTGCAGTCTGGTCTTTAATGCCCTCATTATCTTGGTTGCCCTCCTCTGCATGTTCTCCATCTCATCAGTGGTGTTCCAGAAAGGTGACAGCCAGAAATAAACTCATTTTCCAGATGGTCTGACTAATGAGGTTATGACTTCTCTCACTCTAGACACTCTGCCTTTCTTAATTGTGGCCAAAGATCCAGATCCATAAAAGGGAATTTTTGTAAATGGGCCAAAAGGCAAGAAAATTTGGTGGGGGGAGCTGAATGGGGATAGATATCCTGGGGAGCTAAGGTGGGAAGCTTCTACAGTAGATATATGATCATTTGAGGAGGGAGAGAGTACTAACAAAATGGATTAAAGGAGGTAGGTAACACAGGAACTGAACTTTGAAAGAAGCTAAGGATTCTAAGATAATAAGAATATATATTCTCCTTATAGAGAATAGATAAGTTAGTAAGATAAGGAGATAAGGAGAAAATATATTCCAGGGATAGTGATCAGCTTGGCTAAGCCACTGAACTGGTGGTAGATAGAATATTGTCTATGGGAACAGCCAGAAGGCCACTTTGTCTGGAATGTAGAGTGCATGAGGGAGAATAATGAGAAATGATACTGGAAAAGTAAGCCAAAGACAGTTTGTAAATGGCTTCAAATACTAAGCTGAGGAATTTGTATTCAGTAGCAGTAGGGAGTCATTGAAAGTTCTTGAGTAGGGGAGTGTAGTTTGGAAAACCAGTTTAGAATTTGGAGAATAGATTAGAGATTTAGGAGCCCGGAAGTCAACTGGCTATTACAATAGTCCCAGTGAGAGATGATGGAGGACTTGAACAAGTATGGTGGCCAGATGGAGACAAAGTAACAGGTATAAGAGGTATTGGGGAAGTAGAACAGGCAAGCCTTAGCAATTGAGTAGATGTTATGGATGAGAGAGGAAGGCATAAAGAGAGGTGCTACACTTGTGAACCTGGGTGACTGGATACCTGTCTTCAATGGAAATAGGGACATTTGGAAATGGTCTGGGTTTGGACTGATGGGGAGCAAGGGATTAAAAGTTGAGTTTTGGACACAGAGGACTATGGGATAGCCAGGTGGAGACAGTGAACAGGCCATTGATGATATAAGAGATTAGAACGGCTGTATATACATGAATGTACAGTGATGAAGACTGAATCCAAAACAACTCCTAAGATCTCCAGGAGGGGGAATGTCCTGTGAGAAGGACAGAGCCTCTGGGGCATCGGTGGTGACTGCTCAGATAGCTAGGGAGGAGATGAAGAGAGGACCACATCATGAAAGCTGAGAAAGAAAAGAGGGTCTCAGAGCCTGGAGAGAAGCCAAGAAGGATGAGCAATGAGGACAGGCTATTTTATTCTGCAGTTCTGAGCTCATCAGTAATAATGAACGAGAGGAGTTTCATTTGCAGCCAGGTTGCAAGGGGCTGAGCATTGTAAGGGAGCAGAGGGAGTGGAGGCAGATTACAAATGCTTTTCCCTAGGAATTTAACTATGACAGGGAGAAGAGACATAGGAAATTGTTTCTTATTTAAATATTCTTACAAAATAGGTGTGAGTTGGGCCATGTTGACTGGTCTGGGATGTCTATCCGTATACCTCTACCCTGCACTGGTCTTCTCTTAAGGACCTCCCTGACCACTTGTCTCTTCCTCTTCTCTGGTGATGAGGCCCAGACCAATCAGAGGGCTGAGCCACTCTTCCACGGCCCAGGCCAGGCTCACTAGATGTGCCCAAGTTCATTGTGAGGATGGGGAGGAGGTAGCAGCTGGGAGCCTATTGTCATGGCCCATCGTGTCTTCTTTAACTTAGGCTGCCCAGGGACCAGGAATGGCTTTGGACCTCTTGGAATGTGGGAGGGAGTGGGAGTTTATGGTTCTAGAACCTGCCAGCACCAGTAGGATGCTCCTTTCTGCCCTGCCTTGTAAGTTAAGGAGCTTCTGTGGGTCCTCTGGTCTGAGCCTTTGATCAGGGGCCTGGCTGGGTCCAAAGGGAAAAGGATGTTTGGTTCTGACCTCCTCAGGCTTTAGCAGAAGGCCTCAAACCTCATTCAACTGGCACCCCCCCCCCCATGCCTCCAGAGCCAACGTGGACCTCTTCCTCTAGTAAGGAAGGGCCATGTCCCAGGGCTGCTTTTCTTCCTGCATTCTGTGTAGAAAAGATCTTCTGAGTGAATGAGAAAATACTCACATCCCATGGGCTGAGCTGAATGGCATCCAAGGTCTCCTCTATTGTAGGAAATAGCTCCCTAAGCCACTCTGTTTAACTAATTCAGCCATCTCTTGTTAATTCCTTGTGTTATCTCCATGAGGAGGTGAGGTTTAGTTCCTATTGCTTGCTTGACCCCTTTGGTGTTGCGAGTCCTGGGCACTGGCTTCCCTGGCTTGAAAGTGCTTGTTTCAGCACTTTTGTTTTTGTATCTCTCCCAGCTCTGTGTTTTCAGCAAATCCACCAAGTGTACATTCTGTGCCTTCCCTGGAGTCATTGATTAAAAAAAAGTTAAATAGCACAGGGCCAAGGACACTTCACCAGGGACTTCCATTCTACTTAAAAGCCACTCATTAATGATTATTCAAACGATTACATCTGAGTCAGCCTAGGCTGCAAGTTCTGAATCCACCCGGCTATGCCCTCCCTTCTCCCACCAAGAGCACAGGAGAGGCTATCAATGAGGCTTTGCTGAAGACGATGCCGGCAGCCTTCTCCTGACCAGCAGGCTGGTTCCAGCACAGCCTGTTCTGAAGAAAGAGGCAGAATCATGTAGTGGACAGGGCACTGCCTTGGAATCAGAAAGACCAGTGTTCAACTCTTGGTTTGGCCTCTTATCAGCGTTGTGATCCTGGATGAGTTGGTTCCTTTCTCTGAGCCTCAGTTTCCACATCTGAAAATAAAGATAATAATAGCATCTTCCTCACAGGTTTATTGTTCAATCAAATGAGATAATTTCTATAAAGTACTTTGCAAACCTGAAAGAACATACAAATGAGAGTTACTATTATTACTGCTGCCTTTCCTGAATATTCTCTACTCCTTTAACCATACATTCTAGAGTTTTGCCAAGAATCAAACACTTAAGCCTAGAGTTTTGGGAACACACTGTTCTTTGGGAAAATCGGAGGTTTTCCTCTTCTTTGAATCCCTAATGTTTAGTACAGTGCCTTGCTTAATAAATGTTTATTGATTAGTTGACTGAGAGACGAAGAGCCAAGAATGAATGAGTGGCCTGTAAAGGAATAGCCAGATGGAGTGCATTTCCTGTGAAAGTTATCACTAACTGTAGAGCAGTCTGGGAGAGAGAGGAGACTCCCCCATTGTAAGGGATAAAAAGGTTGGACAAAATTTATGAGAAATGTGGTCACTGTAATTATTACTCAAGTCAGAATGAATTTTTAGCAATTTATTTATAAACTAGAGGGAAAGAGTGAAAGTAAGGAAATCAGAGAGGGAAGATAATTACTCTGGCTCGGTCTGAACCAGGCAGGGCTTCAGAGGCCCAGAAAAGGGGGCCCAGAGGTGAATTACACAAGGGGTTTAGCCATGAGGGAGGGGCCTCTCCAGAGGCTAGTACCTTTCAGGAAAAAAACAACACAACAAACCAGTAAAGGAGTCAGTCTTTTTCACTTACCCACATGGTAGTTTTAAGGGAAAAATCCCAGAGCAGTCCAAGGTCCCAAGCTGGAGCTCCTTTAAGTTCAAGTTGAAGGCAAAATACCTCGTCACAGGAAGTTCTTGCCACTTTTAAAGACCATTCCTTTTGTCATTTCCTGTTCCTTCCTTCCACTTTATGTGGACCAATTACAGCTAAAGCTTTGCTTAGGACTGCCCAAAGGGCAGTCAGTCAATTCTGATTCCTTATCCACTATTGCACATATGGGTCATACTTAACTCATACTTAAGGATAAGTAGGGTGTATATGCTTCTGGTGATTAAATCTAAAAATGGGCAGGGGAGAGTTAATCCCATTTTCACAATCCCCTCTGTGATCATTTGGGAGACTAGTCTCCCCAACTGATCATTTGACATAATCATCTTGTACCCCTAAAAATCTTCTAACTATAGATGCATACAATATTGCACCTTCTAAGAGGAAACCACAATAGTTAGAGATAAGAGGGAAATAGAAGAGAGAAAAAGCAAAACCAGTGTTTTCTAGGTGCATTAACAAAAAGCCAATTAGGGGGCAGTCCCCTTTGGCATAAGAGTGTACATTCAAAATAAAGGTGTTCAACCCCCTTCAGTTTAATCAATTATACCCCAAAGTTCATTCTGGATCTTCTTGATGCATTCTAGGTTTCTGCAGGCATCTTTCTCCAAATAGTTCATTTTCTGGATTCAAGGAGTTAGCAAGCTTCTTTCCCTGAAAATTTTCTCAAAAATTTTTAAATATTGGATTTTATGAAAATATATACAATTCCCCCTGAGGAGGGTGTTGACAAATCAACTCTGAATACATGGTTGAGTTATGGAGTGTATGAGTCAGTTATCAAAAGAAAAACCAAAAACATAAAAAGAAAAACAAACAGAAGAAAAAATTAAATTTTGGAAGAAAGAAAAAAATTTAAAATCAGAATCAAAATATCAAAAATCTATGTACATAAAAGTTTCTGAGTAAAACAAGAATAAATTCATAACAGTCCCTTGTATTAGGGTTCAATTAAAGTAAATTCTGCCCCACAAGTCTGTAGGACAAAATGCAATAATATTGCTCTTATCCATTGGCAGCCAGGATTACAGGAAATTGACATACCATAAAAAAGAAAAAAGGACTAGATTTCCATGTGAAAGGGAAGTGTCATTCCCTTGTTGTGATTTTTTTACCTTTACTCTCAGGGATAGGGGGAGCCAAGATGGTAGCCAAACTTGGGTATTTGTCCGAATGTGGCATGAAGAAGACCTGTGTCTGATGTATGTCAAACAAACACAACCTCAAACCTAAAACAAGTCCTCTGTCTTGGCACAGATTCTTATCAATCCCATTAGGATTGGTTTGGTCTTTTTTTATCCTTATGTTTCTAGGCATTGTGCAGATTCAGATGCAGTGAAAAAGATCTGGGGGGGGGGATTGTGAAATTAGAATCTGTTTCCCTAAAAACTACAATTCCCAGAACCCCACTCTACTTCCTGTTGTTACATGCAGACATAGACAGGACATAAATTGGATGGAGTTCTGTGTCTAGCTCTTTTTGCTTCCTGTGGGTGGCTTTGGTGGAGCAGGCATTTTGAGCATGTAGAAAACTTAGTCACATGGTTCTATTTTGTCAGACAATAAACTTATAATACTTCAGGTATTTAATTTCAGGAGACCCCCCCCCAGGGGGTGGAGATCCTGTAAAGGTTAAAATTAATGATTGGATGATGATTATATGAAATTATGCAGTATCTTGAGTCAAAAATTTATTTACAAACAGTGAAGAAACAATAAAGAAGAGAAATGTAAGGGGGATAGAGAAGTTATTTATCCGATTAGCCTAAATGTTTTACTCTGGGTCTGCTTTATCCAGGCAGAGATTAATTAGCTCTCAACCAGGAAGGCTGGTAGTGAGTAATCATGCGGCCTCTTCCAAGATGGAAGCTAGTCTCTTCAGAAACTAGGAAAGGAGTTGGTCTTTTCACTTACCCAACAAAGCAATCCAGGAGTCAGAGTCCAAGTAGAAGTCCAGCTCTGAGTCCACGATCCAAGCTGTAGTCTCCAGTGAAGCTCCCTCCCTCAAAGACTATCTAAGACTATCTCCAGAAGAAAATCTCTTCAGACTATCTTCTCAAAGACCACCTACTCTGAAGGAGTTTGGACCTTTCTTTTTATGGTGACTTCTTGTCCCCACAGGGGCCTATCACAGTTTCCAAATTGTCTAGTACTGTCCAGGGAACAATGTGTGTAGGATCGACTTCTCATCTTCTGAAGATTAAGTTCTCATCAAAAAGATTCATAGATTCCTGGCTGATTAAATTTCTAAGGGTGTGAATTCTCTACCTTGCTAGCTTCTCACCTAGTACTAAATAGGGTATTTAATCTTTTGTTGATTCAATTCAAAAGTAGACAAGAGAGAGTTAATTCTGTCTTCAATCTAGTGAGGTACTAAGTAGGGGTACTTAAGTTAGTGTTAACTCAGGATAGATAATAAAGAATTCTCTTTCACAATCCCCCCTTTACATGGGGAGAAGAATCAAAATCCTTTGTTCTTCTCTCTTTTTTATATAACAATCATTCTGAGCATCCTCTTCGTCTTAATATATTTAATATCTATAATCTTAAAAATATAAATGTATATATTTTAAATATTGCATATATTTAATTTATTTTTTAGTACTATATTTAAGCCAAAGCCATGACCATTTGGGCTCAGAATATCATCATAGTTCCCTCCTGTTCCATTTTGTTTTAGCATTATTTTCATTTATGTTGTTATAGATGAACCTGCTTACTGTTCTCTACTTCCACTTGTTTCATTCTGCATCTATCTCTTTGTATCTTCTCTCAATCTATGGGCCTTTTCTGTGCTCAAAGGTAAGCCCTGCTAGAGACAGTAGAAAGAGTCCCTGTCCTCAGGGAGGTCACCTTCTATGAGGGGAGATAAAATGTACAAAATCTGAGCAAAAGAAACACAGGTTAATTGGGAGTGTGCAGTAGAAAAGTTACTTGGAAGTAGAAGGACCAGGTGAGGCCTCATTAGAAAAATCTTTTGAGGAGGCAGCTGGGTAGCTCAGTGGACTGAGAGCCAGGCCTAGAGATGAGAGGAACTAGGTCAAATCTGGCCTCAGACACTTCCCAGCTGTGTGACCCTGGGCAAGTCACTTAACCCTCATTGCCTAGCCTTCTCCACTCTTCTGCCTTGAAACCAATACATAGTATTGACTCCAAGACAGAAGGTAAGGGTTTAAAAAAATCTTTTGAGTTGATTTTTTAAAAACCCTTACTTTCTGTTTTAGAATCAATATTGTGTAATGATTTTAAGGCAGAAGAGCAATGGGGATCAAGTGACTTTTCCAGGGTCGTCCCACAGCTAGGAAGTATTTGAACCCTCCTATGTCTAAGCATGGCTCTCTATCTGCAAGCCACCAAGCTGCTCCCTTGAGTTGAGTTTGGAAGAAGACCTGGATTTTGGGGATAAAAGTGAGACTGTAGGGCATTTGGGGCTTTGGGACAGTTGGGACACACAGTGTGTATGATGACAGTAAAGTCCCCATTCAGGCTGCAGTGCAATATGTGTGAAGGCCTTCACATGAGTCCTAGAGATAGACTGAGTATGGCAGAGCCAGCTTTGCAGAGGGTGGATTGGAGAGGATAGAAGTTTGAGACCGGGGAGTCCAGATAGCAAGTTCATGCAGTGGTTTAAGGGAGTGGTAGTGAATGCTGGAACTTAGAGAGAGGGCTGTGTGAGTGTAGAGAAGAGGGAAGATCCAAAATGGGGAGGGAGAAACAAGATTCTGCAATTACTCAATTGGAGATGAGGCAGACCCTGAGATTGCAAACGTGGGTGGCTGAAAAGATAATGGTACTCCTGACAGAAGTAGAGAAATTTGGAGGAGGAGAGTGAGTTCTTTGGAAAAGATCTCAGTTTGGTTTCACACACGTGGAGTTTGAGTGGTTGTTGATGCAGGAGGGGAGCTCAGAGGAGAGATGCAGGCCGGTATTTAGATTCTGGTGATCATAATCAAACTGATGGGAGATGATGAGTTCATTGAGAAAGAGAAATAGGAAGAATTCAGGGGTTTTCTCACCTCCGTTTTCTCATCTCTATATAACACTCCCTGTGGTAGCTGCCTACTGTCCAGATGGTATATGTTTCTCTTCCAGTCTTTATTTTGTAGATTCCAAAGAGATGGGTAGTGTAGGACAGAGTAGCCTTAGCTGATGAATTTGAACGAAATGCTTAGGTTGGTTCTATCAGTAAGGGGAAGATTTAGAAGAGAGTTACCAGGTGAAAGGCCAAAGACATCTTGGATCCCAGAAGCCATAAGAGTCAGAGATGGTACATGGCTGTGCTCTGAGCTGCTGGTGGTCCCCAGGGAAGATGCCTGGCTATTGATCTGGGGACCTCTGGGGACCATGCAGCTGAAGCACTTGACCCCAAGTTTTGCCTGGTGAAAGAGAAGCCAGGAAATACATGCTTAGGGATCAGAATGAATGATAGTCACTGATTATCTAGCAAGACACTGCCAGTGGATTAGGGGTTATACCAAGAATGCTTTCACTCCCTTATGGCTTGGAGACCTGATTCACAGGCTTCTGGGGACACTTGAGCCACAGTGGTGAAGCTTTGGAGAGTGAGAAGAACTCTGTGGCAGCTGGAATGTTCAGAAGAGGGTGGATGACTGTGACTTTTAATATGATCCCTTTCATTTTTTATTTCACTCAGTGTCTGTAATCTAGTCTTCACGTGAATGAGGAATCCTTTCAGTTAGAAAACAAAGTAAGATATTATGGAATTGGGATGAAGCAAGTAAATTTTGATAGGATTAAATCATTCTGTACAATTAGATTGTACAGAAAACTGGGCTGTTGAACCAAGGGGACTACAGTTGGAGCATGCTCTGTTGGCATTGAGCAGATTGTTCATGATTGGTGGTTGGGAGTTGCTCATACATGCATGATAATACATTTATAACCAGATCGAATTGCTTACCAGCTCTGGGAGGGGGGAGGGAGGAAGGGAGACAATTTGGATCATATAACTTTGGAAAAACATATGTGGGAATTTGTTGTTACATATAATAGTTAAAAATAAAATATCTTTATAAACTTTTTTTAAAGCCTAGAGTCTAGTTGAAATACAAAACTCCCTCTCTCCCAAGGCTTGGATTATAAAATCATAGATTATTATTATGCAAAACATTTCCATATTATACATTTTTTAAGAGAATAATCATATAAAACTAAAGTCCCCAAACCAAAACCCAAATAAGCCTAAGTGAAAAATCACTTGCTTTGATCTGCATCCTGACTCCAACAATGGAATCCAAGCTTTTAAAAGTTGTCAAAGCTCCTCTGAGGGATTTAATTTATTTGCCAGTCAGATATAAAACACAAGTTTTGCAGTAGCAAGGGAAGATGTGGGAATCTCAGGCCTCCTCTTTAAAGGTCTTAGCCCTACCTTATCTGGCTTATTGACATTCCATTTCCCAGCCACTGAGCTCAGTCTCCATGTTTAACTCATGCTTTTTCCCTTCCTAGTTGCTACCTTCCAGATTCCTGAAGACTTTGATTCCCACGTAATCCAGGAAAGGATTGGGCCTACCACTGAAATCCTGGTGAAGTCAGATTTTCCTCTCACGGCTTATGAGCCCAAAGTTCAGGTGCCCTTCCAGACCCTTCCAGGCCGTTGCCCAAGGAAGATTGAGATAGAGAGGTGACTCCTGGGGCCAGACACAAAGAGATTTTGGGGGGTGGGTTGGGAGGAAATGTATGAAAGAGGAGAATAGTTTGACTCATACATATTGCCTCAATATCTGCTCTGACTTTAGTTTTTCAGATAATCTGGAAATATAGCTGTATTCTTTCTTGGTTATGCATGCCGAAGGGCAGTGATGGGCAAACTATTCCCTGCAGGCCAGATCCAGGCTGTAGTTTTCCCATCACTACCTTAAGCAATTGCCAAATTTTCACAGTTGATCATCATACGATATTGCTGTTCCTGTGTACAATGTTCCTGGTTCTGCATTAGTTCCTGCAGATCTTTCCAGCTCTTTCTGAAATCCTCCTGTTCATCATTCCTTATAGCACAACAGTATTCCATCACCAACATATACCACTATTTGTTCAGCCATTCCCGGGCACAGTCCTCCTGAAGGGATTAGGAGTAGGAAGTTTAGAGGCCAGTTGAGTTTCCTGAGTCTCCACTCCTGAAGAACTTGGTGGGAATTTCTTCTAGAGGGGCCCTCTGGCCTCTTCTCCAGCCCTCCTCTCCCTTTTCACTCCAAGCCAGAACCATTCTGCTGCTGAACCAGTAAGGTGGTTTGTGGATGGAACATATCAGGAAGGAAAGTTTTGGGGAAGGTGCTGAGGATCAGAGCAGAGCAGAGGGTGGGAAGCTCAGTGTCACCCTGCTCATCTCACAACCAGACCCTGCAGCCAAACCTTTGACTTGGAAGGAATTGGCTGAAGGCAGCTGAAGTGGGTAGCAGGTACTGAGAAAGTCCCACAGGAAAGGCCACTGACTTGGAGACTAGCAGCAGAAACACCAATTCTCATGACATTGACTGCTCCTGAGAAGCCACTTGATGGGCTATTGAGGGCAAAGAGAAAGAGATAGTCAGAAAGAGAGCAAGTCTTGCTGAGTGCCTCCTATGGGCTCAGCACCAGATGGGCTGGCTGGTTGCTGCTTAGTCCCGGCTGAAGAATTGTTAGTGAGGACCTGCACTGGAGACCCTAAGTTGATTCTGCTGAGCAAAAGTCCCCTTGATAGCATGGACTGCCAAGCATCAGACTGATGCAAATGGCATTTATTTATTTATCTATTATTAGTTTTTAATTTTTTAATTTTTAAAAAAATTTTTACTTCTTAGAAAAAATTTTTTACATGGCTACATGATTTATGTTCTTGCTCCCTCTCCCCCACCCCCGACCCCCCCAGTAGCCAACGCACATTTCCACTGGTTTCTTCCTGTGTCATCAATCAAGACCTATATCCATATTATTGATAATTGTTCTAGGGTGGCCATTAAGAGTCTACATCCAAATCGTGTCTACTTCAGCCAATGTGTTCAAGCAGTTGTTTTTCTCCAGTGTTTGCACTCCTGTAGTTCTTCCTCTGAATGTGGGTAGTGTGCCTTTCCATAAATCCCTCAGAATTGTCCTGGGTCATTGCATTGCTGCTAGTACAGAAGTCCATTACATTCGATTTTACCACAGTGTATCCATCTCTGTGTATAATATTCTCTTGGTTCTGCTCCTTTCACTCTGCATCAATTCCTGGAGGTCATTCCAGTTCACATGGAATTCCTCCAATTTATTATTCCTTTGAGCACAATAGTATTCCATTACCAGAATATACCATTCCCCAATCGACAGGCATCCCCTTGTTTTCCAGTTTTTTGCCACCACAAAGAGTGCGGCTATAAATATTTTTGTACAAGTTTTTTCCCCTATTATCTCTTTGGGGTACAAACTCAGCAATGGTAAGGCTGGATCAAAGGGCAGGCATTCTTTTAGTGGCATAGTTCCAAATTGCCATCCAGAATGGTTGGATAAATTCACAACTCCACCAGCAATGTATTAGTGTCCCAATTTTGCCACATCCCCTCCAATATTCATTACTCTCCCCTGCTGTCATTTTAGCCAATCTGCTGGTTGTGAGGTGATACCTCAGAGTTGTTTTGATTTGCATTTCTCTAATTATTAGAGATTTAGAACACTTTCTCATGTGCTTATTGATAGTTTTGATTTCTTTATCTGAAAATTGCCTATTCATGTCCCTTGCCCATTTATCAATTGGGGAATGGCTTGATTTTTTTATACAATTGATTTAGCTCCTTGTATATGTGAGTAATTAGACAAATGGTTTTTATTTAAAACAACAACAACAAAAAACAAATATTTCAGCCCTTTGACTTTATAATGTGGCTAAATTACTTCCATTATTTAAGGTAAAATACTGATTTTTAGGTAAGAAGAGACTGACTAGGATGAGTTGAACCAAAGTGAGTATCTAGAGTTCCCATCACTGGTCCTCAGTCATGTACTCCAGAGACATCTTGAAGTAATGGTGGATTTGCCAGCCAGTTCCCAGTCACCTCTGCTTCCCACAGGCTTGTTCTACTTTGGGATCCTGAAAGTGTTAGCTAGAACCCCAGCTGGTCTCTGTATGCCCAGGAAGACAGTTGCAATAATGACTAGAAGTCTGTGAAAGACTTATTTGGCTAGTGCTGTCATCTCTTCTGTTTTCTCCCTTCTAGGAGGAGGCGACAGTATTTGAAGCTAGATATAAACCAGCTCTTGGCTGCAGAAGGTATAGACTCCAATTTGCTAATGCCCAGACACCAAGATCCCAAGAACATGCAGACCATTGAGCAGAAAAAGGATCCTCTCTTCCCCATCTATCTACCCCTGCAGGTGAGAAGGCAACATGAATGGCTCCGTTCTAGGGAAGAGTTTAGCCCTTAGATTAGGAAAGTGTTCTGAGATGTTGGCCATACAGTAGCCCAGGTGGCTAGAAATCAGGCCAATAGCAAGCACTTAAAACAGGCTTGTAGCTCACATTCTTTCTAAGCCCTCATTCTGGAGAGAGAAAAGACTCTGACTTTCACCCCAACACAGGAGTAGCTGGCTGTGTGGTCCACTCCCAGAGCTCACCCAAACTTCCATTAGCATCCATTGAGAAGGGAATGGTTTCCATTAGTAGAGCAGAAAATTATCACAGGAAGAGACAGGTAAATGAGGAAAGTGAGCTGCTAGGAATGCAAGTGAACCCCACATTCTTCCCTACACTTTCTGACCTCTCAGTGATCCCGTTAGTTCCCATGGATTCAAGGGTATTTGTACCACTGACTCTGCGTCAGCTCTCATCTCCTGAGCTCTATTTTCATGTCACCAGTTGCTTGCTATCTTCACCTCTGCTTCTTGCAGCTCAGTCCTAGAATTAGGCAGCCAGGATGCTTTTTTGCCACTTCTTGATCATTCATTCTTTCATTCAGTCATTTGTTCGACAGACATACTGAGCACCCAAGTACAGTGATCTATGCTTGGCATGAGGGTGAAAAGATAATGAAATCCCTATTTTAACGAGGCTCAATCTAGTAGGGGAAATGAGGCACAACCACAGATAAGCATGATACAGGATTTTATTTGGATTATAACTCATTTGGCTGATTTGGCTGATATAAATAATATAGCCAGACCTCAAATTATCTGTAGAGAGGAGCTGGTAGAACCTAGTGATTGCTACATAGATTTGTCTGATGGCCATTAATAAAATTTGTGCTATGCTGTTTGATTTTTTTTTTTAGATTTTTTAAATTTTTTTTAAACCCTTAACTTCTGTGTATTGACTTATAGGTGGAAGAGTGGTAAGGGTAGGCAATGGGGGTCAAGTGACTTGCCCAGGGTCACACAGCTGGGAAGTGTCTGAGGCCGGATTTGAACCTAGGACCTCCCGTCTCTAGGCCTGGCTCTCAATCCACTGAGCTACCCAGCTGCCCATGTGCTGTTTGATTTTTGAAAGCATACATTACATTTAACAAGAAAATTGCCTTCTTTATGCTCCTTTCTGAATTTATTTAGTTTTCTTCTCTGTATTTTTAATGTTTCTTCTTTTTTATCTTTTGAACATGTCCCTTACTTTCCACTAATAGCCCTCCAACATTTGCTATTTTTGTATTTTGTCATTTTTGCTATTCTGGTGGGTGTGAATGAAATCCCTAAGTTGTTTTAATTTGTATTTCTTTTATCAGTAGTCATTTTGGATTTTTTTTTTAAACCCTTACCTTCCGTCTTGGAGTCAATACTATGTATTGGCTCCAAGGCAGAAGAGTGGTAAGGGCAAGGCAATGCGGGTCAAGTGACTTGCCCAGAGTCACATGGCTGGGAAATGTCTGAGGCCAGATTTGAACCTAGGACTTCCCATCTCTAGGCCTGGCTCTCAATCCACTGAGCTACCCAGCTGCCCCCTGGATTTTTTTTTTTTTAAATATAGTTTCCAATAGATGCATTTCTTCTTTTGAAAACAGCTTGCTAGCAACTTTTGACCACTTCCTTATTCTTGTCTGTCCTTACATGCTGTGATTGTAAGTTCTTTATGGAAGATATCCAAAATTTCCCCACTTAACTGCTTCTCTTCTATTCCTACCTACATTCATTTTGCTTGTGTAAAAGCTTTTCAGTTTTATGTAATTAGAATTGTTCATTTTATCTTTTTGGTCATCTCTGGCTCAAGTATAGTTAAGAATTCTTCCTCTTAAAATAGATTGGTATTCCTTGAGTTTTTTAGGGGAGTGGATTTTGAGTCTGGCTATCAGGTCTACGATTCTGCTAGTTTTATGAATTTGTCCTGATTCAGTTTACCTGCTAGAGAGCCACAAAGGAAGTGTCGGAATTCAACTGTCATTATTTCATATTGGGCAACCTTCTGTGTGAGTTTGGTCCCTCAGATTTCTCCCTTCAGTGGAACCCTGTGATGTGATTGAGAAAGCCTGGCCACATGTTTTTGTTTCCAGGTCATTTTCTTTCCTGGCCTCATTCATTTCGTGGCCTTGAATGGCAGGGGAGATCCCTTGCCACCATCACTGAGTCTTGCCTTTTTCACTAGATATTTGATGATGAGGAGTTTGACTGCCGAACCCCTGAAGAGTGGTTAGCGATGGGTCTGGAGCCAGGGTGTCCAGACAGAAAACCAGTTCCCGGAAAAGCCCTTTTACCTACAGATGATTTCCTGGGTCATGGTAAGCAACCATGACGAAATCAGCTGCCTCATCCCTCAGCCCTTCTAACCTTTTTGTCCCTACCTGCATAGATATTATAATTTGAGTATGAGGCTCAAATGAAACAATGTCTCTAAAGGACTTTTCAGGTTTTAAGTTGGAATATTAAAGTCAGCTGTTATTGTTACCATTGTACTTTGGGTTGGATTAGGTATTGTATGTCTACTCCTGGGTTGTTAAGGACTGGAAGGTATCCTGGAGACCCAGTTGGTCCAACCTCTCATTTTACAGATGGGGACATGGAGACTAAGAAAAGGGATAGGACTTGCCCAGGGTTACAGAGGGTAGGTTAGACTCTCAGTCTTCTGACTTCTAGAGTTCAGTACTCAGCTTGTCCTCCCTTAGTGCAGGAGATTGCACTTGCTATGGGGAAGATAAAAAGGTAAACAAGATCCCACTCTGGCTTGCTAAAGCTTATAGGCAAGTAAGGAAAAAGACTGACTAATAGGGCCCTTTTTCAGATAAGACATAGGGCTTGATTATGACATATGAGAAATATAATTGTGAAAAAACTCTTTGCATCAATATCAAATGTGACTGGGTTTTGGTCAGCATAACCGAGATCCTTAGTTAAAGGTCTCTAAGCAACTGGGAGAGAGGTTCTAGCTTCCCAGTCACACAAGGGGAGGTTCAAACAATGCAAGAAAGTTTTCTCACAATTCCCACACTGGAACAAAGGTTTTTCAACCGAAAGGAATTGGACTAGACCCATAATTGAATAGAAAAAGACTGTGCTAGATCCAGAATTAAGTCTGAAAATGGAGTGAGTATGGTTCATGCAGTTCCCACAATTCCCATACCTCCAAGGAGGGCTGCTGACCTGGCAGAACCATGTCTGGAAAAGGTCCTGGAGAACAAGAGTTTTAGCCAAGGGGAGCTTTCACAGGCGGCTTTTCTAGACCACAGGGCAAGAGCTTATTCCCCACAATTCTGTTATCCTGGAAGTAGCCTCAGGCCCTAGGAACCCATTCCCTGGGTTTTATGTATCCTTTAAGCAGGACAGCAGTGTGTGCATCTGCTTCCATTCAAGGTACCTTTCTGATGCCTCTAGACCAAGGATTCTTAGTCTGTATCCAGACTCATTAGGGGACAGACAGACACAGAAATGAGATTAGATTTTCACTTAGTGGGTACAATAAGGTACATGTTTAGTCTTAAAAGGGTTTGATGGTTCCTTTCTCCATAGAAGACAGACTGCAGCACATTGTTGTCTAGGGTTGTGAAGACAGCATCACATTAAAGACACCTAGATTCTTTGTTCCGATCCCCTCTGGAACTGTGAGGGGAACACAGGAATCTGATGCCATGTAGTCAGGCTAGCTCTGGCCAAAAGGCTTGAGAACTTCAGAGAACAGATTTCAAAGGAGGCAATCCAGGGAACAGCACAGAGGAATAGGTAAGCCCACAGAAGTGTGATCTTTCTGATCTAAGGACAGGCTCCACCACAGTCATATGCTTCTGAGTGGGGGGGAAACAAATAGCCAGACACAGGTTGGAAGCCAGAGTGGCGAGGCTTATCTCACAGTTCTGTAGGGGATCGGAACAAAGAATTTAGGCGTCCTCCCTTTAAAACTGAACATTTACCAGTCTCATATTTCTTACTGTACCTACTAAGTGAAAATCCAGTCTCTTTTCTGTGTCTTCTGATCAAACTAAGACGTTTTGCTCAGTTCTACTTGGCCTTCAGTGACTAGTAGGAAAATGTCTCCCATGGATAGTCTGGACAAGGATAAACAACCCAGGAGAGTAAGGCTTGAAATGACTTAGAAATAGCTTCAAGTTCAGGTATTTATGCTCAAAAGAGGACAGGCAGCCTTCTCTTTTAGTTGGTTTGTCTTTTACTTGAACTTCATTGATTCATAAGCATTTATTAAGTGCTTCTTATGTACAAAACACTCAACTAGGGGTTGTGGATACAGAGAGAAAAATGATCTAGTCCTTGCCCTGGAGAGACTTACATTTTCCTGGGAGCTTATATTCTACAGAGACTACTTGAGATTCCTTCCTCATATGGGAATCTATAAAAGAGGAGCTATATGTTAGTCAGTTAATAGGATTTTTGTATTGTGGGTTCTTTATAGCTCACCCAATTGAAATCAGGCCCAACTGGGGCCATTCCCATTTACTTTATTCTAGATGATCTAACACACAGTGTGTTGTCTTCCCTTTCTCGGAGAATACATTAGAAGATAAAATGGAAAGAAAGAATATCATGCCTCTTTTTTATCAGCTTCCAGAACTGTCCTGGAAAACTGGTGGGGAAAGGCTAGAGAAGGAGATCTGAGCTCTTTCCCTTTCTGTATATCTCTCTTCTGAGGACTTTGAACAGAAGACATCTTGTAGCTGTTAACAGAAGTAGCAGTCCAGGCTCTACTGGGACTCAGGGAGGGAGGGAAAGGGAGCTGTACCCCCTACCCCGACTCCTGCATATTCCCTGCCATCCTCAAGACTATCATCCAGAAGACATTACCCTTAATCCAACCTTGTGTGGGGTTTTTCTCATTCTAGAGGATCCTAAGAGCAACCAGTTGATTTACGAATGGAATCATGTTGGGGTTTTGGATTATGACTTGCAGAAGAAATTGTATTTGGTGCATAAGACAGATGAAAGGGGCCTGATTCGAGATGATATGGGGCAGCCTATCCTGAATGGAGGCATGACTTCAGAAGGTACATACTTATGACTTCTTACAGGGTTGATCTTCTAGGGAGCTATACCTCTTTTTCCTGGGCTCAGGAAGAAGGAAAGAAGAGGCCTTTTCCTAGAAAATCCTAATATTCTTCCAGCTGTTAGACCAAGGACTTCTGGGTGAGGCACCAGGTCTTATGGCTAGGCGAAAGGCAGCATCTGAATGAACAGATCATTTTGTGGCCTTGGGAAACAGGAAGGACTTAGATTGTCCCTGCTCTTGTGGGCTCCTTTGACTCTTCCTTTCATTTCTACCCTCAAACCAGTCTAGGGTCATTCATTGATATCCTTCATTGATAATTTATAAGGTCTCACATCTATATACAATTTAACAGTTTTCAAAGTACATTCATATACATTACCTCATGGTTCTCAAAATAGCCCTGTGAGGGGTCAGGAATAGTCTCCATGTTTCAGAAGGGGAAATAGAGCCCTAATGATTGGAAATGATTTGCTCAAAGTCACATAGCTAGATGATGGTAGAGCTGAAATTAGAACCCAGGTTACCAAACAGGGGCAAGAGGTCCAGGGGTCTCACCACGTGGCATTGTTTTTCTGAGCACGTGGTCATCAGAATTCAACCTGGTGGTATTGGGGCTAAGGACAAACTCTTTAGTTCCCATTCTTCAGGAAGTTTTAAGAATACTCAAGGGTCTGATCACATCTCCCTCCCATTGTGTGTCTTCCTCCCAGGGAGAGCCCTCCTTTTGCCTTGTCAGTTTTGGATTCCCCGGATCCAGTTGCTCTTTTGTGCAGAGGATCCACGTGTGTTTACACAGCGTGTTGTCGCAGCTAATTTGCTCCGAAAGAAGACGGAGGCCCTCCTTCTGTACAACCTGTATATAGACTGTATGCCCACTGAGGGTCTGAGGGTCCTCAGTGAACAGAGCCTGGACATGATCAAGCAGCGGACCATGAGCACCCCCAGGATGCGGAAAGGGGCTTCGTAAATATCTCCTTCCCTCTGCCCCAGGCAGGGAGTTGGGTGGGTTCTGGAAAAAGCTTGAGACCCACCATCCCAGGACCAAGAATCCCTGTCAGGATAGGAGCCTTGGAAGATGAGCAATGTATGATCAGGCTAATCCTTTCTGGTCGACATTTAATGGGCTCTAGCTGCTTAGACTCAATTTGCTACAACCTGACAAAATGGGGATGGGGATGGTTGATAGGCTATGGTTAGTCTGACTTATTTGGAGGGACACGGAACCAGAGCCCAGAAGGAGCTCAGAACCACACTAGCTAAAAAGGAACTCCCCAGAAGTGAAAGGCACACTGAATCCACTGAGCATCCATCCATCCATGAGATGCTGACAGAAGCATTAAGCAGTTTTGCCCTAGCCCAACTCCTTAGATAACTTTAGATAACTTGCTCACTTCCTGCTCAGTGGCCCCTAAACCCACCCCAGAAGAATGCCCAAGGCAGTTTTAGGGCAGGCCAGGGTGCAGAGCTCCTTCCTTCTCTTAACTTCCTCTTTTCTTGTGTCACAGAGTCCTAGAACAGCTGGTCACTTTGGCCAAGGAGGCAAACCTGGACTATGAACGAACCATGAACAAGATCAATTTTGACCGGATTGTAGCCGCCAAACCAGAAACATTTTCCTATGTTACTTTACCAGATAAAGTGGAGGAGAAAGTGCCTGAGCGAGGTATGGAGTTGGTGGCAGCTCAGTTGTCTGCAGGCCTGGATTGCCTGGTGTCCTCTGGGTCTCAAACTCATTTACCAAGTTCTCCTACCAGCCCTGGGTCACATCTCATCTTTGTTTGCTTGGTGGCCATTTCTGATTGTGTAATTCTCATAGCAGCTTCCTCATCTGCAGGCCCCTTCATTTGCTTCTCCATGAGATGGTGAAGGTTTGGGAAAAATTAATCTTCAGAGCAGCATTAGAACACAACACCCACAGGGAGAATCTTTGAATGTGTCCAAAAGAAAAATAAAAGTATTTTGCAGGTTATCTTCTCAAGTCCTTGAGAGCTGATTCTAGACTTAGACTTAGTTGGCAGGTAGTGAAATCAAGTCACTGTGGCCCCAAGAACCCAGGCCCCTGCCACCTGTTCTTTGTCCTTGTTTCTTCTGCTTTATAGAGGGCTCGTGAGAACTGGCTTCTTTTTGGCTAGAGAATGCTGGTTTCCACTTGCATATTTATGGTGTGTTTTGGGATTTGGGAGTGGACTTCAACTTTCAGGAAATTTCATAGCCTGTGGACTCAGGGGGCCCCAGGGTCCATGTGCATTCCTTTCTCAGTCCTCTAAAGGGTTGTTAGGGGCCTCCAGAATAGGACTTTTTCCCAATGGGCCAGTAACCTGGCTTAGAGGAGCCTTCAGAGAAGAGAGAGAGCATTTTAAGGAGAGACATGACGTGCCCAAGAAAAAGTAAAGCACTGTTCTTTCAACATTTGATAAATAAATATATATATATTTTAAACCCTTACCTTCCGTCTTGGAGTCAATACTGGGTATTGGCTCCAAGGCAGAAGAGTGGTAAGGGTAGGCAAGGGGGGTCAAGTGACTTGCCCAGGGTCACACAGCTGGGAAGTGTCTGAGGTCAGATTTGAACCTGGGACCTCCCGTCTCTAGGCCTGGCTCTCAATCCACTGAGCTATCCAGCTGCCCCCTTGATAAATATTTTTTAAATTAAAAAATTTCCCCCAATCTGCCTTTAATCCCTTGTATCTATTCCCATCCCCCATTGAGAAATTGAGATAACAAATTCTTGTTACAAACATGTATCATCAAGCAAAACAAATCTTCACGTTGGCCATGCCTCTCCTTCTCCCCCTAATATGACTCAATTTGTACAGACACATATTTGACAAGAACCTGCTGTGTCCAAAGTACAGCCTAGGAGGATTTCCATTTTGTTAATCATTCCTGGAAACCACCATCCATCTGGCTCTGAAGCTTTAGGACTACCTGAAGAGAGGGAAACTTGTATTGTTATAGCACTTTGCACTTTGCACTTCAGTACTTTCCTTACTAGGCCCAGTGGGAGAGGGGTACCAGGATAATTTTGCCCATTATACAGAGGAGGGAGTTGAGACGCAGAGGGTTGAAGTCGTTGACCCATTGTCACAAAACTTGGAAGTGCTGAAACACAAATGACTTTATGTTCTTTCATCTCTTTTCCCATCATCGCTTGAATTGTTTGTTGTTGCCTGAAGATTTGGCAGAGGATCAGTTCTGAGAAGCCTGAAATGAAGGAGAGATGTGGATGGGAAGCAGGCAGCAGAAGCCTGCTCTGGGCTTTGCTGTACAAACCGATATAGCCAACAGATGGATAAAGTTGTTTGTGCCCCACGTATAGGGATACAAAGTCTTAACCCCTATCCTCTCCTGCCTTTCAAAAACTGCTACACAGGCCATCCCTGCGCTGGGATATAGTGATGGTCCCAAGGAGTCGGGTGGGTCTCTGAACAAGTGTGAGAACCCCAGAAGCCCTGCTCTGGTCCTGGAACTGGAGGCTAACTTAGGGAGCAGGTCATTTTAAGGCCCTGCAGATCAGAAATACTAAATAAAAAATGTTTATTGAATGAACTAAGAGCCTCAGAGTTCAGTAGTCTATGAGAGTCTGGTGTTTGGCTGATGCTGTTCTGAGTAATAATTCTTATTTCAGGGAAGATCTAGTTTTTCCAAATTGTATTTCATTTCCCATCCTTCAAAAGCTAAAAGAAATTTGATTTTGTGATCCCAAAGTGCCACCTTTGAGGGAATGATACAGATTCTCCCTAAGCTGCTTCCTTAAGGATCCATCTCTTTGTCTTCTACCCAGGACTTGTTGATATGCCTGAATATCCCTTTCTGGATCAGAAGGAGGCCTTCACTTTTGTGTCCTTGCTCACCCGAACAGAGGTCATCACGGCCCTGGGCAAAGTACGGGCTGAATGTAACAAGGTGACAGCTATGACTCTGTTCCATTATACTCTGTCCAAGTTTGGGCGGTTGGAGGAATTTGAACAGATCCAGTCCCAGATGTTTTCCCAGGTGAGCGGGATAGTTTAAGGAAGTTGATATATTTAACAATGTCAGTGCCCCTCTCCACAACTTAATAAACTCCAGTGGGTCCCTATCCCAGGATCAAATACAAAATCCTCTGTTTGGCATTCAAAGTCCTTGGCCCTTTCCTACCTTTCTACTCTTATACCTTACGCCTCCTGCATACTCTATGATCCATTGACATTGGTCTCCTCGTGGTTCCTCAAACAAGAAATTCCTATCTCTAGATTCTAGACATTTTCACTGGCTGCTCTATATGCCTGGAATCATCTCCCTCCTCATTCTCCCTTCTGGCTTCCTTGGATTCTTTCAAGTTCCAGCTAATGTCCCATCTTAATGCCAATGCCTTCTCTCTATTGTTCACCTCCAATTTATTCTCTATCTTGTTTTTATATAGTTGTTCATATTCATGTTGTCTCCCCCATTAGACTGTGGGCTCTTTTTGAGCAGGGATAGTTTTTGGTTTTTCTTTGTGTTTCCAGAGCTTAGCATAGGACCTGGCATGTAGGGAATACTTAATAAATGTTTATTGACCAACCCACTTTAAGCATATGGAATTTCTATGCTTATCTGTTTGAACCATGTCTATTTTTCACTTTTGCCTTATCTGAGATCATGATTATTTCCTCTGATTTTTTGAATTTTATCTGAAGTAGAATAAATTCTATTGTGACTCTTCAATTTGATTCCATGAATTTTTTTGTTTCAAATATATTTTTTGGTAAACATTGCTAAATTCTGCTTTCTAATTCAATTCTGTTACCTTTCTCTCTTTTGTGGGTGAGTTCATCCCATTTACATTCACTATGATGACTTTTAACTGTATATTTTTCTCCATCATGGTTTTTTGTACCATTTAATTTTTTTCTCTTGTGTGGAGTAGAGAAAAAGAAGAAATCTGCTCAGTCCCCATTCCCCCTTCCTTTTTTCACTAAGCCCATACCCCTATATTTCTTACACTTTTTCTTTTTTTTTTTTTAATCCTGCTGTTTTGATTAAGGTTATGAAGATAAAATTTGTTTTGCTTATGGCTATTCTTCTACCTTTTCTATCCTGATAACCCTTTTCCCCAAACCCATTCCTTTTTCACTATTGAGTTTCACATATTGCTATTGTGTTTGATTTTATCTAGTGCTGATGCTCTTTTCACTTCTTTTCTACATATTTGTAGACTTTTCTGCTGTTACATCCCATTTATTTGCAATTATAATTTCCTTTCCCTTCTTTTTTTCTCTAGTATATTCCTTTTTCTCCCTTTTTCCTTTCCCTTCTAAAACCACAAAATGGAAGAAGGACAAATCTAAGTCTTGTATTTGTTTTATTTAATTCCATGTGACCCTTGAAAATGATCTATTCTGAAAACACTTGCCTCTTCTCTCTATTGGAGTTATCTATTAGCTCTTTCCAATTAGTCAAATACATTTACCTTTCTTGATTTTTCTTGACTCCTGTGTCTGCAAGTTAGTTTCTTTTCATCTCTGGTCTTTCATTAGCAATGCTTGAAAGTCCTCTATTGTAGTGAAGGTTTATTTTTTTCCCCCCAGTATTATTTTAAAAAAAATATTTCAGTGACATCTTCTGGAGAAGTCCCTCCTCATGTTATTGAACACTGGCCTATTAAGAATTACATTGTTTCTAACTCTTATTTATCTAGTCTGTTCCACGGATCTCTTTTATGGTAGTTTAGCCAGCATCATATAGTTCTAGTGATTATTATTAATATAGTTTGAGATCTAGATTTGCTAAACCTCATTCTTTCCTACTTTTTTTATTTCCCCCAGAAATTCTAGATTTTTTCCCCTTAAACTAATCTTGTTGTAATTTTATCTAGTTCTGCAAAGTAACTCCTTTTTTGTTTGATGAGACAACACTCTCTGTGGCATTCTATTGGTATAGCACAAACAGCACCAATGAATTTTAGTATAATTATTTAGATCTTCCTTTACTGATAAAGAATATTTAATAATTATATTGCTATAAATGCCGAGTATGTGTTGGTAGGTTGATTACCAGAAATTTTATCATTTTTTAGTTATTTTGAAGAGGATTTTCTTTCCATCATTTTCTCCTGGCTTTTATTATTATTGTAGAGAAATACTGATTATATTGTGGATTTATTTTGTATCAGGGCTGTTTTTACAAGATCTTGTTTTCTTGGCCCCTTTCCTCTAGGTTCAGATGTTCCTGAAGGATAGCTGGGTCAGCACTCTAAAGGTTGCAATCAGGAGTAGCTTGAGGGACATGAGCAAAGGCTGGTATAACCTCTATGAGACCAACTGGGAAGTATACCAGATGTCCAAGCTTCACAAACTGATGGAACTTATCAAGTATACCCTGCAAGACTCTATCCGATTCCTTGTCCAGGACTCTCTGGTCAATTTTACTCAGTTTATCCTGGATGCCTGCTACAGCGTCCTAGGCTGTCGTGAGGACCTGGTCTGGGGTTCCGATCTCATCAACAGTCCATACAAGTGAGAGGAGAGAAAGTAGCTTATTATATCTGCCTGCCACCAGCCCAGGGCTAGCAGAGAAGGCAAGGATGCCAGGTGCTATTGATGGTGCCTTAGTCCTGTGGCCCAGAAACAGGTCTAAGGTGGGGATGTGGGAGGATACAGATAGTTATGGCCCATAGCCAATCAAGTTTGGATGACCTGAGAAAGTAACAGGGCTTAAAGATTTCAAGAGACTGCCATTAACTGTCATTGGTTTATAGAATAGTACTGGAGACATGCACCAATATCTCCTGGAGAATTGTGGATAGTTAACAAGACATGTCCATCTTTTTACAGTATATGTTGAATACTGAATTACTTGAGTTGGATTGCTTCTGCTTCTTGGGCCATTGTTATAATCTTTAGAGACCTTGCTTCCAAAAGGCCTTCAGGGGACATTGGTGTTGCCTCTTCAGCTCCTTCACCCCAGGCATTGTCTGGGTGGGAGGCTCACTTAGAGCCCTGGATCTTTACCCCTTCTGTACTTATTATTTGCCCATAAAGGTGTTAGGAGGGGACTTTGAGTAGAGAATCTAGACTGGCAGCTGTGGATGCCACACAAATAAGGACTGGTAGCCACTTCTCTACTTCTGGGAAGGTACTAGTGGGCATTCTATATAGGGAGACAGGAATAACATTTAGTCCTCAGATTCTCTAGGAGACACTAGGCTTCCCCGGAAATTCTCCTGTTAACTTGTTTTCTATGCATAGCTTTCCAGGAACTTAAGAATATATCCTAAGAATCCTGTGGGGATCTGCTTTCTTGTTTGATTATACCCCTAGTCTGTTAATTTTTAAGCTTTTGCAGACTGAGTGGTTTCTCATCCACCTAAGCATTGCTCTGTTGCCTCCTGGGTTAGTGAGTAGAGAGAGAGGCTTTCAAGTGGTTCCATAAAAAGCTTAGGAATAAATCTAGGCCCAGGGTGGGGCAGTTGGAGGTTCCATATCCACGGGTAGAACAAAAGACCATTCAAGGCTTGAAATGTCTCAGCTGATTGTTGATGATGGGATTGGGAATTTCATAGTACAAATATTCCACATGTAGAGTGATAAGGAGGGGCCCACAGGCCTACAACTTAAAAGAGAAATGTATAGCCAGCTTAGCTTTCAGGGTCTTGGAACAAAGAAATCAAAAGCTGGCATGGACTTCTTCAGACTCAGGCTCTGAGAAGAGGGGGAAACCAAGTCTTGGGAGATCAAAGTCAACTAAAGGCACACAGGACAGTCTTTTTAGGGGCCCCTGTGGAAGACTACTCAACAGAGCTGCTGGTACCCTTTTAGCTATCTGTGCTCAAGACAAGCACAAAGTCAAGTCATCCATCCTTTATTCAGTGCCCACTGTGTGTCAAGCTCTGTAAGCACTGGAGATACAAGGAAAGCCAAAAAACAGCCCCTGCTTTTAAGAAGCTCATAACAAGAGGAGACAACATGAAAAACAACTATGTACACACAAGACCTGCCCAGGATAAATTGGGAAAGGTCTTAAGATTGAGGACTGGGAAAGGCTCTTGCAGAAAGTGGGATTTTAGCTGGGAGTTGAAGGAAGCTAGAAGATAGAGATAAAGAGGGAGAACATTCTAGGAATGGAGGCTAACCAATAAAAATGTCTGGAGTCAGGAGATGGAGAACTGTGTGCAAGGAATAGGAAGGGAGGAGGCCAGTTTCACTAGATGACAGAGGGCATGGAAAGGAGTAAGAAGACTGGAAAAATAGGAAGGGGAGGACTGGCACTCACGGAGGAGGTGGAGGAGGCGGTGAGGGCGGCGGAGGGAGAGGGAGGTCCCGCTGCCTGCCTGGATCCCGCGGCTCTCGCCTCCACCTAGCTTTCATCTCCTCTTCATCTTCCAACCGTAGCCACCACCGCAGCCGCCACTCATGTTGGCGGACAAGAGCAGAATCAGCAATGGGGTGTGTTAAAAGTAAGGAAGACAAAGATCCAGCTATGAAATATGGAACCGAAAGCAATTTAGAGCCTATTAGTATAAATGTTGGTCATTTTGGATCAGAACTTACCTTAGGGTGCCAGTCATCTTCAGTAAAGGGATCAACTGTTAATTTTTCCAGTCATTCCATGGCACCATTTGGAGGTTCAGCAGGAATGACACCTTTTGGAGGTGCTACTTCTGCCTTTTCATCTATGCCAAGTCCACATTCTACTGGTCTAACAGGTGGTGTTACTATATTTGTGGCCTTATATGATTATGAAGCTAGAACTACAGAAGATCTTTCTTTTAAGAAGAGTGAAATATTTCAAATAATAATACAGAAGGAGACTGGTGGGAAGCAAGATCTATAGCTATAGGAAAGACAGGATATATCCCTAGCAATTATGTAGCTCCTGCCGACTCCATTCAGGCAGAAGAATGGTATTTTGGCAAAATGGGCAGAAAAGATGCTGAAAGACTACTTCTAAATCCTGGGAACCAACGAGGTATCTTCTTAGTAAGAGAAAGTGAAACCACCAAAGGTGCTTTTTCCCTTTCTATTCGTGACTGGGATGAGATAAGGGGTGACAATTTTAAACACTACAAAATTCGGAAACTTGACAATGGTGGATATTATATCACAACCAGAGCACAATTTGATACTTTACAAAAACTAGTCAAACACTACACAGAACATGCTGATGGCTTGTGCCATTAGTTAACAACTGTGTGTCCTACTGTGAAACCTCAGACTCAAGGTTTGGCAAAAGATGCTTGGGAAATTCCTCGAGAATCGTTTCATCTAGAAGTTAAGCTAGGACAAGGATGTTTTGGTGAAGTATGGATGGGAACATGGAATGGGACGACAAAGGTAGCAATTAAAACACTAAAGCCTGGTACAATGATGCCAGAAGCTTTTCTTCAGGAAGCTCAGATCATGAAGAAACTAAGACATGACAAACTTGTTCCATTATATGCTGTTGTTTCTGAGGAACCAATTTATATTGTCACTGAATTTATGTCAAAAGGAAGCTTATTAGATTTCTTTAAGGAAGGAGATGGAAAGCATTTGAAGCTCCCACAACTGGTTGATATGGCAGCACAGATTGCTGATGGTATGGCATATATTGAAAGAATGAACTATATCCACCGAGATCTTCGAGCAGCTAACATCCTTGTAGGAGATAATCTTGTTTGTAAAATAGCAGATTTTGGATTAGCCAGGCTAATTGAAGATAATGAATACACTGCAAGACAAGGAGCCAAATTTCCAATCAAGTGGACAGCTCCTGAGGCTGCATTATATGGTCGTTTCACAATTAAATCTGATGTTTGGTCACTTGGAATTCTACTAACAACTTGTAACAAAGGGTAGAGTGCCATATCCAGGGATGGTAAATCGTGAAGTCTTGGAACAGGTAGAACGGGGATACAGGATGCCTTGTCCTCAGGGCTGCCCAGAATCTCTCCATGAGCTGATGAACCTTTGTTGGAAGAAGGATCCTGATGAAAGACCAACATTTGAATATATTCAGTCCTTCTTAGAAGACTACTTTACTGCTACAGAACCACAGTACCAGCCAGGTGACAATTTATAAGTCACAACCCTACACTATATGCACAAATTTGCCAAAATGTAAAAGAACTTGTGTAGAGTTTCCTCACTTACGTAAAGGAATCTAAAGAAGAAAATCTTCTCCACTCTGCATGCTTTTCATGGCAAACTGGAATTCCAGATACAGTTGCACAAAACCACTTTTTAAGTGTTAAACTCTAAAGAACCAATGATGCAATTTTCCAATTTATTTCAGGGTCCAAAGGAAGTTTAACTAAGATACTAATGACAGTATGAGTGTTGGCATGATAATGAATAGCAACAAGGCTACTATTTGTAAATCCCTTCTTTTCTTTATTTCCCCCAAACTCAGAATTTCGACATTAGGGGAAACTGTTTAGCATTATGTATAAACCTGGGAGATAAACACAAATGCAAAATGACACTTTCAGTATAATTTTAAACCAAGGAACTTTTTGGTATTGGACCAAACATTTCCATTCCAGTTGTGTAAAATTTTCTCCATTCATAATTTTAATAAAATTTTATCATATTTGATAGATAAATCTATAACATTGATTTAATTTTCCTTTTGCATGAGATAATCCAGGTTTTGGAAAGAAGAAAAATAAATCTAAACAGTATATAACTTGATTAAGTGTTAGGTGTCAGGCAATGAAATTGGAAAGCATAATGCACTGTTAATACTTATTTTAATGTAACTGGAAAATAG
>NC_058130.1:86413450-86580498 GCF_016433145.1 Gracilinanus agilis | reverse complement strand
ATATATATATATATATATATATATATATATATATATATATATATACACGTTAAGGAAAATGGATGTGTTTGTGTGTATAAAATGGCTTTGGAGAGTGGGAGGATAGCCATGGAGGTTTCCATTCTAGAAAGGGTAAAGGAAGTTCTTAGGTCTTCTCTGATCCAGCTGGGAAGGCTGTGATGCTGTACAAGAGAGTCTCACCTTTCCCATGTCTGTATTTATCTAGAGTGATGGCTCCTGTAGATAGAAAAGGCAAAATTAGAGGAAGGGCCATTTTGGTCAGATGTCGACATGGTAGTCCCAGAACCCCTGTGAAGCAGAGTCTCTGCTCCAGCTTAAATTCCCTTTCCCAATAGCACCTGCCCAGTATTGAGCAGCAAATTTATGCTGTGTGTCTCTCTTGCTAACTCAAGGACCATCTCCTCTTTCCCCATTACCAATAACAGCCTCCTGCCTTTGGACAGTGGAGGTGACATGGTGTAGGGAAAGAAAATTGGATTTGATGTTACAGGACATGGCCTGGGTTTGATCATCCAACGTGCATGAAGTGAGCATTTATTGACGCTTGTCATAAGCAGAGCTAGCTTTTTTGCAACTTTTGTTAGTCATTTCACTTCTCTATAAAACAAGGGGGCAGAGATGCGCTCTGGAGGTCCCTTCTAGCTCTAAACTTGTTTCAGTGTTTTAATAGCACTTTGTTTTTCCACCTGTTCAATGCACTTGTCATGTCATATTGCCTGTCGTAGTTATCATTTTCACCCCACTGCCCCACTGCCTTTGACAAGTCTGTAAGCCCAGCAAGGGTAGACTGCCCTGGCTAAACTTGCCCAGCACAGTGTTTTGCTTGTAGTAGGTATTTGTTGAATGAGTAAACAAATGACTGATGGTCTACCTGCCCAGTGAGTATGAAGCGAAGTGCCCTCCTGCTGCTGAAGTGAGAGAAGTGGTGAAGAGCCACCTTAAGGAAAAGGACATCTTGGATAACTCTTTGCCCAGCAATATCATCATTGGCCCCTTCTACATCAACGTGGAAAATACAAAGCAAAACCTTTCCAAGAAACGCAAAGCCCTGGCTACCTCCATGTTGGACATTCTGGCAAAAACCCTACACCAGGAAGTGGAAAGTGTGAGTTGAAAGTCGGCCCCCTCCCTCCCTTTCTCTACTTCCTTCACTTTATTTCTCCTACTGTCATAGCCCTGTTATAGGAGATGGATGGATGTCTTTCTCTTTATTGGGGGCTACTGGTCCAAGGCCTGTTTAGATTGAGATTCGTAGATTTGGAAGGGACAACTCTGAAACTATGACAGGATGATCTCTTACTTTTAGTCCTTTAGCCCAATCCATACCCCAACAAGATGTTCTGTCTACAGTGTACCCAGTGGTCCTCCAACCTTTGCTTGACAACTTCTAATGAGGGGCAACCCTTACCTCCTAAGGCAGACAATTTCACTTTGGGGTAGTTCTAAGTGTTAGAAAAATTTTGTTTATGTGGACTCTAAATCTATCTTTCTGAGATTTGTACCTATTGCGTCTAACTATCCCCATTAAGACCAAACAGCCCAAGTTAAATTCTTCTTTCACATTATAGTATTTCGTGCCCTTGAAGATAGCTGTTCTGTACCCACTAAATCTCCTTTCCTTTAAGCTTAGTATCTTCAGTTCCCCTACCTCACCCGTCATTCCTCTTCTCAAGGAACCCTTTCCAGGATCAACTGGATAATAATAAATAAGCTCCTTTGTTGGGCACTGAAAGAGGTTCACTAGCTTACCCTATCCTACTCTTCGAGCTTTATTATAAATTACTCCCTCCCTTAAATTCTACTCTCTGACCAAACTGGTTTTCTTGCTATTTCTCACTCATGATATTCCCATTTGCTGTCTCTTTGCCTTTGCACTAGCTATTCCTTATGCCTGGAACATGCTCTTTCCTCAGCTCTTCCTCTTGGGATCTCTGGTCTCCTTCAAGACCTTGATCTAGTGTCCTGTTGCCCTCAGGTTATCTGTCTCTGTTTGGTATGTGTTCTGTCATCTCCCCGATCAGAATGTAAGCTTCTTGAGGGCATTTGTCTTCAGATCCCCATCACCTGGCACAATGCTTAGCACAAAATAGCCAATTATTAACTGTTTGTTGATTCATAGACAGCACCTGGTCTTATCCTCATCCTGGGAGCATTATTCTATATAGTCTCTAGCTTGTCAATGTCTTTTGTTAAACGTGGTTCTTCAGATATGTTCTGACCAGAATGGAATGTTACCTCCTTGTTCTGGATATCAATGCAGTTTAGAATCGCCTTAGCTCTGGTGCCTGCTGGGCTCTCAAGGGGTTTTTGCGGACTTTGGCGGGCTTTCCTGATTCAGCTTAGGTATTTAGCTAGATAAAATTTTCTGTTCCTTTCCTACATTTCCATTTTCCCCTCTATATCTCCATTTTTATTAAAAACTTAATTGTTAAGAGCTACTAACAGACTCCTGATTTGAGAGTTAATTTTATAAAAGGCAACCACACTCTTTTTTAAAATTAATATTACATTTAATAATCTTTCATTTTACAACTGCCACATTGTATTCCTGACTCATTTATTTTTTATAATTTTTTTCTTTTCTTTTTATTTTTAAACCCTTGTACTTTGGTATATTATCTCATAGGTGGAAGAGTGGTAAGGGTGGGCAATGGGGGTCAAGTGACTTGCCCAGGGTCACACATCTGGGAAGTGGCTGAGGCCGGGTTTGAACCTAGGACCTCCCGTCTCTAGGCCTGACTCTCACTCCACTGAGCTACCCATCTGCCCCTGACTCATTTTTTTAAAACCTTACGTTCCATTTAAAAATCAATACTAGGTATTGGTTCCAAGACAGAAGAGTAAGAAGGGCTAGGCTATGGGGTTTAAGTGACTTGCCAAGGGTCACACAGGAAGTGTCTGAGGCTAGATTTGATCCCAGAACCTTCCATCTCCAGGTGCTCTTTCTATTGAACCACTTAGCTGCATTTTTGACTCATATTGAACTTTTACAGTATTCTCCAAGATAAACTAATCAATAAGCAAATATTTACTAAATACCTATACCTGACACTAACAGGTTTTGAGGATACAAAAAGAACTTTTAGTCCATCTTTTGAGGAGATAACTTATAGATATATAAGTAGGTATGAAATAAATATGTAGACAATACATAGTAACTTTTTTTTTTAAACCCCTACCTTCCATCTTGGAGTCAATACCACAGTATTGGCTCCAAAGGCAGAAAAGTGGTAAGGGTAGGCAATGGGGGTCAAATGACTTGCCCAGGGTCACACAGCTGGGAAGTATCTGAGGCCAGATTTGAACCTAGGACCTCCCATCTCTAAGCCTGGCTCTCAATCTACTGAGCTACCCAGCTACCCCCCGTAGTAACTTTTTTTGAGGGGGGGATCTAATAGATTATCATGAAAGACTTCTGTGCAAAGATCCAAGATGGGAGATGAAGTAACATGTGTTAGAAACTACACCAAAGAGTATGATAAAAGTTGGAAAAGGTAGATTGGGGCCAGGACATGGTGGCCTTTAAAAACCTAACACAGGCATTTGTATTTGATCATAGAGGCAATAAAGAATCAATGGAGTTTATTTGGTAGGGTCAGACCTGGACTTAAAGAAAACCACTTGAGTAGCTGCATGGATGATGGGATGTGGGATGGGATGGGATGCAGGGACAGACTTGAGGAAAGGAAATGATTTAAGAGTCTATGTCAGTAGTCCAGGCAAGAGGTGATGAGAGGTAGAAGAGGCAAGTGAGGAGAGAGAAAGACAGGAGAGATGGAGAAAATAGAAATGATAAGATTTGGCAACTCAATTATATTTGTGGGGTGAGAGGAAGCAATCAATCAAGGATAATGCTGAGGTTATGATACCCTTGATAGAAAGAGGGAAGGTTGGATTTGGAGGCTTTAAGGGAAAGGAAAATGAGTTCCATTTTGGATATGTTGAATTTGAGATACTTATGGGATATCCAGTTTGAAATATCCAATAGGCAGTTAGAGATGTCTGACTAAAGCTCAGGAGAGAGACTAGAGCTGATTATATAGATCTGGGAATCATCTGGATAGGAATGTCAGATCCAAAGGAGCTAGTGGGTCCACCAAATGAGAAAGGACGGAAGAATGGTTAGACCTAGAGAAAGAAGATCTCCAAAGGGGAAGATGATCAACAGGCATTAAATGTTATATAGGCATCAAGAAGGCTGACTGAGAAAAAGTCATCTACTTGTCAATTAAGATGCCAGTGGTAACTTTGGAGAGAGCAGTTTCATTTTAGAGATTATATTAGAAGCCAGATTGCAGAGAGTTGAGAAGGGAGAGAAGTGAAGACAATGAATGTAGACAATTTTTTTCTAGAAGTTTGACCGTGAAAGGGAGGAGAGATATGAGAATAGCTTGAGGGATATATATATATATATATATATATATATATATAGTGAAGTGTTTTGTTTAGTTTATTTTTAAAGGATAGGAGAGGCTAGGGTGTGTTTGTAGGGAGCAGCTGAAAGAGCTAGTACATGGGGAAAAATGAAAAATATCAGAGATAGGAAGGTAGCTAGGTGACACAGTATTAGCATACTAGACCTGGAGGCAGGAAGACCTGAGTCAAATCCAGCCTCAGACACTTACTCATTGGGTGACCAGGGGCAAATCACTTGAGCTCTGTCTTAGTTTCCTTATTTTTAATATGAGGGTAATAATAGTATCTAGCTCCCAGGGGCTTAAGCAACTTCACCTAGCTGAAGTTAGTGGCTGAGCCAGGATTAGAAATTCTAACTACAGGCAGGATTTCATTTTCAGTGGTTCAGACTATTGGGCATTCACTCATTCATGTAATTCCCTGACAAACATTTTTGCATCTACCACATTGTAGTACCCAGTAGCATTGGATTAGAGGGATGGATGAAGTCTATGGAAGGCTATGTTTAAAGCTCCCAGAAAGGAAAGGCCACATATAAATCTCTTCTTAAATTTTTTTTTTAAATCTTTACCTTCTGTCTTAAAATTAATACTGTGTATTGCTTCCAAGGTAGAAGAGTGGTAAGGGCTAGGCAATGGGGATTAAGTGACTTGCCCAGGGCCTCCTGTTTCTAGGCCTGGCTCTCTATCCACTGAACCATCATCTAGCTGCCCCCAGATCATATTAATTTGCAGTTACTCAATTCTCAGAGTTGATTAGAGAGCAAAGAAGGGAGGTTGGTGGTCAAAAGTTGTGACCATGGAGTGGAACAGACAGTTTCAAAGCCCTAAGCCCCCATAGGATTGAAGTGGCTTCTCCTTTTTAGTTCAGAAGGGGTCCAGTGCCTCACAGATTGGGAATAAGTCCCCTGGAGAGAGTGGCAGAGGCGGTAGAGGAGGGCCCTCTCCTGGGGACCCGCATCTGGACATGGTAGTCTCGGGTACATTTGGGAGTGAGGAGCTGGCGATCTGACGCCTTCTCTCTCCTGCAGATCTGTGATGAGTTCCGGTACATCAGCCGGAAGATCTATGAAAAGCCCAACAGCATCGAGGAGTTGTCTGAACTCCGGGAGTGGATGAAGACCATCCCTGAAACCCTGGTGGGGCTGGAGGTACTGACACAGGTCGTGAGCCAACAGGAACATCACACATGGTGATGTCGTGGGTCTAATTCAGAGGACGAAGATGGCCGAGGCTCGACCCCAAGGCTCCTTCCTAGGGACCCAGCACACTCTCTTGTGCTGCCTTCCATGTTACACCCCAATGTGCAGATCTCTGATTTGGGCACAGCTGCTGCAGGTGGAGGGCCATCCTTTTGTTCCAGGCTCCCTCTGGTGGCCTCACTCAACCACATAGGAAGAGTTTGGCCCTGGGCTGCTACCCCCATTCTTGCCTTTTAGGATGCCAGTGACTACTCCTATTGAACCACAGAATGTTATATAGTCTTTACATCACAGAATATAGAATTTTAGACCCATAGACTCTCAGGACTCCCTCATTTTATTTATTTATCTTCAGAGAAAGGAAGGGATTGCAAATTGAGGTTCAGAGAAGCGTCAGAGAAAAATACTAATTATGCACTTTGCATTTTAGCATCCATCTGCTGGAAACAGTCTTATTTAATCTAAAATTAATTTGTATTCAAGCCATTTATAGCATGGAGAGAGAGCTGTCCAAATTAGCACAGTCCCTCTAGCCTCTAATATGACTCTCTGCTTCAAGCCAATTTAGATAACACTTAAAGGAATCTTGAGCAAGGGAAAGATATCTTAAAATACAGCTTGGCTTTATTTCGAAAACTAAGCAACCATATCTCTCCATCTTTCCTCCTGGACAGTGCACTCTTCCTCCAGACAAATCAGAGGGTCTTTCCATAGATCTGTATAGAGAATTCAAATTGAACAGTAGGTGGTTTGGGTCCTTCTCTGAATAGAAGAGGGTAGTTCCTATAGAATGGACCCTAGTGTGAGCCCTAAAGGGAATTGCCATTAGATGGATTAAATGGGTCAATCTCTTGTTATTTATAGGAGGGTTGGGGAAAGGCAATATTCCTATCTAGATAAATGTTAAGTTTCTGGTTATCATTCCTTAATTCATCCACTTAGTGAAAGTCCCTTTTTCCTTTTGTCCTGATTTAATTAATCCACCTTTCTAAAGGGTTTTGCCTAGTTATCTGGGAAGAGATTTAGAGAAAAATATTATTTCTTAATATTCTAGAGGAGCTAAAAAGTGATTTTAAGTATTCTTCCACAGAAGGACAGGGGCCTGTTGAAAGTTCCACTGAGTGTTAATTGAAGGCCCAGGCCTCCAGTTTCCCAGATCCAGGGCTCTTTCTATCTTACCACATTACCTGAGCCTTACTTGTGACATTCATTCCCCTTTATGGCAGAGTTGTGTATGTATTTTGAAAGAGCTCTGAGGGGCTGGAGCCTTGTTAATCTTGGGTCTGACCCTCACTTGCTGTGTTACAGACTTCTTTTCCATTTCTATAAAATAAGAACAGAAATCCTCATGTGACTATTATTCCTCATGTCACCCTACAGTTGCATTCTTTCTCAAAATACCCTTCTGGCATCAGGCTTGTTTATTTATTCTGAGAAACACTGACCCTACTGCCAGCTTTTAGGTCAGAAAGCCAACAAGCTCTTCTACCTGCCCCTTGTAAATACTCCCAGCCTGTCCTTTCCCCTTGGGACAATCCTTCTACATCTCTGATTTTGGACAGTTTCCAGGCTGAGGACAAGGGAAGAACCCTCTTTGGGGAGCCTCTGTCCACCCCTCTTTGCCTATCCCTTAAGTTTGGGTGTTTCTTAGAAGTGGGGACTTTGATTCTAAGAATGACTCAGGTCAATTGAACCTGTGTTCTTATCTCTCTCTGCAGGAAAGGATAGTGAAAGTCATGGATGATTATCAGGTCACAGATGATTTTTTTTACAATCTTACTAATGATGATTTCAATGACAAGTAAGTGAGCATTCAGAGCCCACCTCTACTCTCACCTTTCCTCCTTACTGGCCTTTTAGGGAAAAGGGTTCAATGTTACTCTCCACTGATGTAAGTTCTCAGGATTTAGAGTTGGAGGGTTTGTTGGATCCATTTTAGCCCATTTCACCTTCCTCTTCTAGATGAGAAAACTGAGACCCAAAGACATTAAATAATGACTTAGCCAAGGTCACATAGCTCATTATTGGCAAAACTGGGAATTTCAACTCTAAATCCAGGGCTCTTTCCACTGCCTCCCCCATCTTTTCCTTTGGTGTCCCAGGAATCTGAATTTCCATTTCACTCCACTTCCCCTTTCAGATGGGCAGCGAGTAACTGGCCCCATAAGATCCTTGGGCAGATTGACTTGATTCGGGAATTGCACCAGGAAGAAGAAGAGAAGTTCCATAAGATTCAACTTATGGATCAGAACAACTTTCTGGAAAAGCTGGATGGCCTTCAGGTGTTTCTCTGGGACTGCAGAAGCCCCATGCCCCATGCCATGCCATGTCCTATATAGGGACAGCTGCAGGCTCCAAACAAATGGCACCAATAGGTTTAGAATTACTTTGGACTAGAGAAGGGGTTCCTTACAGATGGGAATGGGGTATCCATGCACCTTGTGCACATACTGGCACATAGAAATATTCTCTTGCTTTCCATGATAGTATGAAGACATTTACCTCCTGTGCTCCCTGCAAGCTGTGGGGAGCTACAGTTTCTGGGAAGGGCACACCAACAGACCCTCAGTCCCAACCAGATGTGTGGATCACTCCCACTGCTGGACATGTCCACAGACACAAAGTTAGTGCCATTGCTTGTGGAGTTAAGATTTGAAAAAAGGTTTTAGGAAGGCCATCAGTCAACCAGAGGAGGGTTCCTCAGAATACCATGTCAGGATCATGGGGTTTAGCTTGGAGAAGACAAGATTTAAAGGGACATGAAAGTTGGATTCAAATACTTAAAATATTTTCGTATGGAAGATGGATTAACTTGTTCTGTTTGGGGTAAAACAAGGAGAAATGGGGGAAATTTGAAGAGAGGCAGATTCTAGGATAGATTTAAAGAAAAACTTCCTGACAGAGTTTTTCCAAAATGGAATGTGTTGGCCTGGGAAGAATTGAGTTTTTAGACAAAGGCAGGGCCCATTTGTTGGAGATGCTGTAGTAAGAATTCCTTTTTGGGGATGGAGTGGACTAGGTGGTCCCTTGCAACTTTGATGGCATTCTGTGACCTTCTGTGGCTCAATAAGCTCCATTTACCTTTTGTGTCTTTTTCTCCTTAGTTGATGGTGGCTGGATTTTCCATTCACACAGACATTGCACGTGCACATGAGGTAGCCAATGAAGTGAGGAGGGTCAAGAAGCAGCTCAAGGAATGCCAACAGTTGGCCATGCTCTATAATAATCGAGAGAGGATTTTTGGGATGCCAAACACAAATGTAGGTTCCTAGGTGACACAGCTGAGACTTGCCTTCCTATTCTGTCTTCCTATCTCTTTCTCTACCCTTTCCCTTCTATATTGTCCTCTTCCTCCATCTGACATATACTTGAGTAAGGGAGCTAAGAAGCTTAGTGGATAGAGAGCTAGGCCTGGAGACAGGAGGTCTTGGGTTCAAATGTGGCCTCAGACACTTCCTAGCTGTATGACCCTGGGCAGATCCCTTAACCCCCATTGCCTAGCCCTTACCACTCTTCTGCCTTGGAACTGGTTCTTAGTAATGATTCCAAGTCAGAAGTAAGAGTTTAAAAAAAAAGATGTACTTTACTAAATGCACATTCCCTTTGATTAAGGATGTAGGTATGGGCCCAAAATATTATCTTCTCTTGACTCTGATTTTTGAGACATCCTGCTCTCCCATTATTCATTATGGTTTATAAACCAACAGAATTTCAGTTTTTTCCTTTTTTTCCTCTTTTTTCTGTTTTTTTTTTTTAATTTATATTATTGTAGTCACTGTGGTTTCCTGGTTCTGCTTGCTTCAGTTTGCATCATTTTATATAAAATTTATCTTTGACCTCCTTAAGGTGTATTAAAAAAAATCTGGGAGCCATTCTACAAAGGCATACTCAAGAGCTATATAGATATAATCACAAACACTCTTTAACAGAATGCAGAATGATTTTATTAGTGGGATATTTCATGCTCAAGAGTAGGTTTGCCAATATCATAAAAATTACAGTGCTACCTAATTTGTAGATTCAATACTATATAATATGAAAATGTTATTGAAAAACTTAGAAATGGAAATAGTACTTTTGGAATCATGGTGACAGAGCTTGACCACATAGAAGAAATATGAGAAAGTACCTTCCCTTCATTCTTTGCAGAAGTGGGGAACTAGGGGAGTGAAACAGTCAGTCAATCACAGGCATTTGTTAAGGACCTGCTGTCAGGCAAGCTCTATGGTATGCACTATGCTAGAGAGGCAAAAACAAAAATGAAACCATTCAAGGCTTTCAGAGCCAAACAGAAGATTTTATATTTGATCGTGGAGGTGATAGGGAGCCACAGGAATTTGTGCGTGGTGGAGTAGGGGAAGGGAATAGTTCCCTCCAGCACAGGTGCCATAGGTTTGCCAACACAGTTCTAAGCTATTGACTTTTTTCTATCATTTTCTTTTCTATTTTTACTTCTAAGTCTCTTATTATTTTTTGTTCCTCTTTTGGAGCTCTTCTAGGAGTTCATTTTGGGCCCAACATCCTTTCACATTTGCTTTTGAGCTTCACACATTTCTGTTTTAGCATTGCTGTCCACATCTGGGCTTGAATTTTGATCTTTTGCTGAAATAGCTTTCCAGAGTCAGGTACTTACTTGGTCTTTTGCTCATTTTGGGGGACTTTTTTCATGATTTTGCCTATATATTGAAGTTAAGCTGTACCACTGGGGTGGAGGGAGTACTACCCTTGGGTTTCCCCAGATGCCACACACAGTGGATGTAGCTGGATTCTGCTCCTCAGCTGCCAGCTCTTCTTGGTGTTGCTGGATGTGCCTGTACCAGGTCACTCCTCAACCTCCTCAGCATGTGCTGGGCTGTTCCTCAAGCTGCTGGTTCCACTGCTCTTCCCTTTTACTCCAACAAGACAAGACGAGTCCTTCCTATTGTCCTTCTACATTTTCTTTGACTGAAACCCTGCTCCACTCTGTCTTTTGTTGGTTCTGCCATTCCAAAATTTGTTTTGAGGCTTTTTAGGGGGGTAGGTTTTTTGGAGATGGGTTTTGGTGAGCTTAAAATATTTCTTACTCCACCATCTTGGCTCCTGGAAGTGAAACCCACTAACAGTTGTTAAAATGGGGACTAGGACCCTAACAGTGTGCTGTTTTCTCTTCTGTAGTATGACAAACTTTTCAAGATGATCAAGGAGTTCCAGCCTTACTGGGACCTGTGGACCACAGCTTCCGACTGGTTACGTAGTTCAGAAAGCTGGATGAATGATCCTCTGTCTGCCATCGATGCCGAGCAGCTGGAAAAGATTGTGATTGAGTCCTTCAAGACGATTCACAAGTGTGTGAAGCAGTTCAGAGATGTTCCAGGTAACCCCATGGCTCTGAGAAAAAAACTTAGAACACACCTGGCCACTGTCTTCAGATATCTGAAGGGATATAGTGGGGAACAAGGAATAGACTCGTTTAGCTTGGCACCAGGGGTTAAAATCCTGACCTTAGAAGATCTTAGAGCTGAGACCTGAATTTGGATCCCAGCTCTGCCATTAATAACAATTATAGCTAACATTCTAGCAATGTGCCAGGCACTGTGCAAAGCACTTTACAAATATTTTCTCATTTAATCTTCACAATAGCCCTGGAAGGTAGGGGCTATTACTATTCCCACTGTATAAATGAAGAAACCAAGGCAAACAGAGGTTAAATAACAGATTTGCACAGGGTCATACAGCTAGTCAGTATCTGAGATCAGATTTGAACTTAGGTGCTTCCCTCCCACCCCCAACTAGACTGTGTGGGGGAGGTTGGTCCCTTTCATTGCTGAGGTCTCACGATCCTAGAATCCTGGGTTCTTAAAGCCCCTGTCCCTGCTTTCCCTTGGTCTGTTGATGATACCACTTCTTTCCCATTGACCCAGATCAGAAAAGTTGATGTCATCTTTAACTCTGTTGTCCATTAACTACTGCCCCACTACACAGGTACTTAGTTATCCAGGTGTGTTGATGCTTCCTGTTTCTCCTCTGTGCCATCCATTCTTTGCACAGTCACCATCATCATCTTCCTACTGCACAGGCCTCATCATTTCACTCTTTCACCTTTTGAGTGGCTCCCAAAGAGGTCCAGCAACAAACTGGAGATATCTTTTTTTTAATTCAAGGATATTTTATTTTCCCAATGATATGGATTAATAATTTTCAGCATATATTTTCCAAAATTATAAGTTCCAAACCATCTCCCTCCATTCCATCCCCCCATTTGGAGGTGGTAACCAATTTTATCTGGGCCCCCAAAATAAAACTGTAAATAAACTGATATGAAAGATAATCTGCTTTGATCTGCATCTGACCCCAACAGTTCTTTCTCTGGAGGTAGATAGCATTTCCCATCATAAATAAAGTGGAGATTTAACCGGCATTCAAGGCTTTCCATAACCTGGTGCATTTATTAAGGACTTACTATATGCCAAGAACAGAGTTAAGCACTAAGGGTCCACATAAAGGTAGAAAACACCTCCCTGCTCTCAGAAAGCTCCCTCTCTGGTGAGGGAGACCACATGGAAACAACTAGGTACATCTAAGATAGATCCAGGGTAGATGGAAGATCATCCTAGAGAGGAAGGCTCAAGCAGCTGGGAGGGCCAGGAAAGGCTTCTACAGATGGTGGGGTTTGAGCTAAAATTTGAAGGATACAAAATACAACACCCATTCCTCCTGGAAATACTAGAAAGTATAGGAATAGAAGGGCCTTTACACAAAATAATAAACAGTATATATTTAAAATCATCAGCAAACAGCATCTGCAATGGGATAAATTAGAAGCCTTCCCAATAAGATCAGGAGGGAAGCAAGGATGCCCATTATCACCTCTGTTATTTAATATTGTATTAGAAATGTTAGAGATAGCAATTAGAGAAGAAAAAGAAACTAAATTATCATTCTTTGCAGATGATATGATGTTCTACTTAAAGAATCCTAGAAAATCAACTAAAAGGCTAGTGGAAATAATGAACAACTTTAGCAGAGTTGTAGGGTACAAGATAAATCCACATAAATCATCAGCATTTCTGTATATTTTCAGTAAAATTCAGCAGCAAGAGTTAGAAAGAGAAACTATTTAAAATCACTCCAGACAATATAAAATATTTAGGACTCTATCTGCCAAGACAAACACAGGAATTATATGAATGCAATTACAAAACACTTTCTGCACAATTAAAACGGATCTAAACAATTGGAAAAACATTAATTGCTCATGGATAGGCTGAGCTAATATAAGAAAAATGACAATCCTACCCAAACTAATCTACTTATTCAGTGCCATACCTTTCAAACTGCCAAAAAACTTTTTTATAGAATTAGAAAAAATTATAACAAAGTTCATCTGGAAGAACAAAAGATCACAAATATCAAGGGAAATAATGAAATTTGAAGGAGGTGGGAAAACCTTCTGGGCATAGGGGATGGGCACACACGGGCTCTGAGGTGAGAGGTGAACAAGTTGTGAGTTTAGGAACAAGTTGGCCGGGATGTTGCTTCTGTCTCTGTACTCCCCATGTTTGTCAAATGAGGCTACTTGGCTTTCTCTGAACCCACTCTGTGCTTTCCCCCAGAACCTTTGAGCACACCCTTCCTTACTTATCTCCCTCCCCTCCTCTTTTTTTGAAAGAAAGACTCCTTATCCTTTAAGATCCAATTCAAATGATGCCTTCTCTGTGAAGCCCTCTCAGATCCTCTAAGCTGGCAGCTCTCTCTCTCGAATCTCACATGTTACTGCTCAGATATGCCTCCCTCAGCTCTCCAAGTCTGGTTCTGCCTCTTCTTCTGCTAGTGTCCTCCTGGCATACACCTGGTGCCTGAACTGCTGCTGGTTGTACTACTGAATTCTGAGCCCGACACCATAGGAAGCATCACTGCCTGCATGGGTGGGAGTTCATCCTTCCAGACACCTCCATATCTGTGGAGAACTTGTATGGAGAAGCTCCTACTGGCCTCCCGTGGCCAAGGGCAGACCTGTGCAATCTTTCAGGGACAGATCCCTCTTTTCCTCATGAGGAGAAGATAACTTTAAAAGGGTTCTCCCAGGGCAGCTGGGCGATTCAGGGGATAGAGCTCCTAGCCCAGAGGTGGGAGATCCTAATTTCAAATCTGGTCTCAGACACTTCCTAGCTGTGTGACCCTGGGCAAGTCACTTAGCCCCCATTGCCTAGCCCTTATTGTTCTTCTGCCTTGGCACCAATACATGATATCAATTCACAGACAGAGGTCCGGGTTAAAAAAATAACAACAAAAAACAGGTTCCTCAAGCCTGTGCTGAGGGTCTTCTGAAAGTAGAGAAACCCCATGCCTCAGCCAGCAGCTTCTCTGTGTGATGTGGGTGGAGGAGTGGGCCAGCTTCCCGGGTGGGCAGTGGAGTGCTGAGTCCAGCCCTTTCTCCTAACCTCACTTGGATCTTGGAGACAGCTTGCTCTTTCTCTCTTAAGCCTGCCAGGAGGTGGCCATCGATATCCGGGGCAGAATTGAGGATTTCAAGCCTTACATCCCCCTGATCCAGGGCTTGCGGAACCCTGGCATGCGGAACCGACACTGGGAGATGCTCTCTGAAAAAATCAACATGAACGTCAAGCCGAAGGCCAACCTCACCTTTTCTAAGTGTCTGGAAATGAACCTGCAAGATCACATCGAAGCCATCAGCAAGGTGGCCGAGGTGGCGGGCAAGGAATATGCCATTGAGCAGGTAGGGAATTGGGCCCCGTCAGGGGGTGACTGGGCTGTGAGCACGAGGCATTCCCCATGGGCCAGCGTCCACCTCCAGCAGAGCCAGCTCCCTGTTCCTGGAGGACGCCAGCGGCGGGAGGCTAGCCCAGCACTTGTCAGGGGGCTCCCACAGGACTCTGGCGCTAAGGACGAGGTTAGATGAAGCCATCTGCGAAGGTTGGTTTTGGCTGAGGAGTTGGTAGGAGGCCAAAAAACTGTGATGAGTCAATTAATCAAATCCGTTGCCATGGTCAGGGTCCGAGCCTATGCAATAGTGATTACTTGGATGAGATGGTGCTAGTTCTTATTTAAGGAGCTCTTCTCCTCGGCCTGGGGACCTGTCACACCTTTACAAGGACCAGAACAAACATCCCCAGAGTCCCACACCCAGGAGGTCGTGTATGTGGCCGAGGCGCTCCGGGGGCCAGGAGGTCTGGGTCCTTATGATAGGGGCTGCCATTCAGTCCATACCTTGCCGTTTGTAGGCCCTGGATAAGATGGAGAAGGAATGGACCTCAGTCCTATTCAATGTGTTGCCATATAAAGAAACAGAGACGTTTATTCTGAAGAGCCCCGATGAGGCCTCTCAGCTCCTGGATGACCACATAGTCATGACCCAGAGCATGTCTTTCTCACCATTCAAGAAACCATTTGAGAATAGAATCAACACATGGGAAAACAAGCTGAGACTGACCCAGGTAATGTCAAGCCCCCTCCCCAGCTTCTTCCAGTGGAAGCCCCCACCTTCCACCTACCTCCTCTTTTTGTCATCTAGGTGGCACAATGGATGGGGCATTAGGCTGTGGTCAAGGTCCGGCCTCTGACACCAGCTGTGTGACCCTGGGCAAGTGACTTAACTGCTGCCTGCTTCAGTTTTCTTAACTGTAAAACAAGGATAATAATAGACCTAAATGAAATGACATTTATCCTTCCTTCCTTTCTTCCTTCTTTCCTTCCTTCCTTTCTTTCCTTTCTTTCCTCCCCTTTTTTCTTGCTTCCCCCTTCCCCTCTTCCCCCTTTACTTTCTGACTTAGAGTTGATACTATCTGTTGCAAGGCAGAAGTTAAATGACTTGCCCAGGGTCACACAGCTGGGAAGTGTTTAAGGCCATATTTGAACTCCTTGCCTGAGGTGCCTCCCTAGAATTTCATCTATTTTTGAATGGCTAAGAATTTCTCCCTCTTCACAATTATGATAGGTGTTATTTTTTCTTATTTCTATGAAGTATTTTACAAAAATATTTGACTATAGTTCACTATATAATAGTGAATATAGGAAGTCCGACTTTGCCACTGTTTTTAGAAGGAAAGCCTCTAATGTTTCTCCATTACACATAATCCTAACTCTTTGTTTCAAATGAATATGTATTATCATATTAGTAAAAATTAAAAAAACTTTTAAAATATAATTACTGAAAATTTAAAAGATCTTTTCAGTATCTAGTGATATGTGACAAAATAATATTACTATTTCTGTGAGTTTATAAGATGGGGATCTAACCATATCTTTCTAATTTTCTTAGCAGCTTTTCTTGAATGATGATAATGTTTTATGATTTTAGATTTATTAGAAATTATTAAAAACATTTTTGCTTCTGTGTATTATGCCACTGAGTGGGATGAGAGAAGCAGGGATAAAGCAGCAGTTTTTATTCTCTGTTCAGAAAGGTGGCAGATTCCCCTAATGGAAATCTGTTGGTGTGATAAGGGCAGCAGTAGATGCCTTAATGGCAATCTGCCCTAAATGGCAAAGTGCTCTAATAGCAAAATGCAGAGCAGACTGCCCTAATAATAATCTGTTGTTTCTATGTGTAAAACAGACATTTTTACAGTAATCCTGATGCAAGATTCCCCAATCCCCTTCTCCTCCAGCCTCTTTGTTGGGTGGAGCGTTGTGATGGACAAAGCTTTGAGCACAGTGAGCTAATTTCGGGGGTATAGCAAGTGAAATATATAGAACAAAAGAGTTACTTTCTCCAACACTCTCATGAGCATTGTCCTTGAAGTTAGAGGTGAAAATGTACTTTCCCCTGCTGGGTTTGTCCCAGGAATAGTTAAATAAGCAACAAATGTTCTTTGTTTCAAACATGCTAAAAGCTTTCCCCTGGGAAAGTCATCTGGGCATCTCTGTCCTGGGAATATTGGGGTGGGGGAGCAAGTCAAATATTTTACTTTGAGAATCACACATTTATTCCATTTCATACACCACTGTTCTATTTTTCATTCTGTACTAATGTGAAGTATTTGAGTAAAGTTGTCTTTCCTCTTTTTTCCCCCATTTTATAATTCCCCTTTATAGTTTGTTCCATTTGTTCTTCCATATTCATTTTTTACTTTACTTCATTGAACAACAGAGCCCATCAATATTATGATTAATATTGCATGAAATTTACAAATAGGCTTTAGTAAATTGCTTTCTATGCCTACGATTATTCCTTATAATTCCCACTCCCCTAATTTTATTGTTACAGATAGCATTTCAAATACAGGATCATAGAATAACAGTGAATATAGAAAGCCTGACCTTGCCACTTTTCTTAGTAGCCTCTAATTTTTCCTATTACATATAATACTAACTCTTAATTTCAAATTAATAGTTATTATCACGTTAATAAAAATCCTATTCCTTTAAAAAACTTTTTAATGTAATGAGTGTGGCATAGGTTATAAATTTAGTCAAAAAGCAATCTCATCTTTCTTATTTCACTAAAATAATTCTTTTCCGAAAGCCAACACAAGCCACTAAACACAATTCATATCTTTTTCTACTATTAAGTGTAGAAGTTTTGTATCACTCCTTTGGTAACCCAAACAAAACCACTATTGTTTTTAATCCCCCAGCCCCCAACAGTGACCACATTTAGATAGTAACTAATAACAATTATAAAATAAGTATTGAATGGGATGCTTTGCTTGACAGTGTAGCCTTGGCTCTCTGTTCTTGTTGCCTTTATGTGGGAAAGGGTCTTTTAAGGTTGGGCCTTCATATTATACATTTCTTTAAACATTTTTTTTCTTTTTTTCTGTTGTTTTTACCAATCTGTCCTCTTGTACAATAATCCAGCTTTTCATTTAGTGTATTTTTTTGCTTATATTTTCCAAAGAGATTTTCTAGTTTTCTTTAACATCATCTTGCCTTGAGATTCCTTAGTTAATATATTAAGTTCCTTTTAAAATTTCACTTTGTAGGGGCAGCAGGGTAGCTCAGTGGATTGAGAGTCAGGCCTAGAGATGGGAGGTCCTAGGTTCAAATCCGGCCTCAGACACTTCCCAGCTGTGTGACCCTGGGCAAGTCACTTGAACCCCCATTGCCCATCCTTACCACTCTTCCACCTAGGAGCCAATACACAGAAGTTAAGGGTTTAAAAATTTTTTTTTAAAAATTTCACTTTGTGGTATTTTTGCTGATTTTCTCTTTTAATTTCTGTCTGTTTATAATTTTTTTTAGACAAAAGTCTAATTTTGTGATTTTTCCATACATTTTCCCTTTGGTGTTTTGGCTTTAACTCCTTGTAATTTATACTTTTTTTTTCAGACAATCAGATCTTTGTTTTTTTGAGTGTTTTTTTCTCCTAAGAACGATTTTATTTTGAGATGTTTGGGGGGTTTTGCTTCTTTTGGTATTTTTTTTTTGTTACTTTTGATGGGGCCATTGAAGAGATGGGCTCTTTTGTGACTTTCTACTTCTTCATCTTCCTAGAAATCTCCTTTTATCAGCAACACTTTACATGCCTCATTTCATTGACTTCTCACAATTATCCTAAGAAGAAAAGCATTTTCAAGTCTCCTTTCATTTATGAATATCACATGTCTATCATCTTGAAATTATTATGCCCATTTTCTCATTGAGGAAGCTGAGGGTCATTAAAGGATAGTGACTTGTCCAAGGCAACTTGGGAATACCTTGCTCTAGTAAGTTTCAGAGCTGGGATTCAAACACACTTTGTTTTGCCATTTTGTTTCTCAAGTTTTGAACTGATGAACACTGTTTTCTGTTCAGCACTTTTGGGGAGGATTTTTAAAATAACCAGAGGTGTTACCTAAATGTTCTCCTGCTCTAACAGTGGATGGTTATCTCCTTTCCCCAGGAAGTACTTGAGGAGTGGCTTACCTGCCAGCGGTCTTGGTTGTACCTGGAGCCCATCTTCAGCTCCGAGGACATCACTCGGCAGCTGCCAGTGGAGAGTAAACGCTATCAGACAATGGAGAGGATGTGGAGGAAAATCATGAAGAATGCCAATGAGAACAGAGAGGTGGGCTGGACTAATAGGGTGATGGGTGTTACACCTTCTCACCCTGTTGTGTGGGACAGGCAGAACCCCACTGGGATGAGGGGGGAGGCAGGAGGCAATATAGGAGTTTCTGGGAGGCTCCCTCTGATCATAGAATGAGGGGAGATCTCAGAGATCATTTACAACATTTCCAAGTGCCAAATAACAAAATGGCATCTCTCTAACCAAGATAGAGAGAAGACTTTTCAAGGTCGCATGTGTTAGCTCATCTATCTGATACCAGTTCCAGGAGGGCAGAGACTGGATGACTCTTGCCTGAATTGTGTATGTCCTCAGGACTTAATATTTAATAAGTGGCTATCAAATTGCATTGGATCTGGTGTTCTTCTCTGTTCCCTGCCTCCCACCCCTGAATGGGAACCATTTAGCTTTTTTGTAAGCATTTTGTCTTGTGTCCCATAGAGGGTCTCTACCTTCTGCCTAAACTCCTTTGTTTATTTGATAATTGAGCCCAGTGTCAACCCCTTGCTGACAGATCCTCCTATCTATGTCTATTTTCCATGGGCCTTTGACCTCCAGGTGATTAATGTATGTGCTGATCAGAGGCTACTGGACATACTAAGAGACTGTAACAAACTATTAGATCTGGTTCAGAAAGGCCTGAGCGAGTATCTGGAGACCAAGAGAGCTGCTTTCCCCAGGTAAGCCTGTGTCCTTTTCTCTTGACTTCATTATTGAGAGAGAGCAAGATTTGAAACAAGCAGAATAGAAAATTAGCTAGTTGGTGATGGAGTGTCCTAAAGAAGGTCCCTGGGGTGGCTGTGTGGCATTAGCTGTTATAAGCACAGTGTAACCAGCATAGGGTACAGTGACATTGTTGTTCTGGGGTAGCCTAATGTTTGAGGCTACAAAAGTATAAGGAATGCTCTCTGAGGCCTGATCCCCTTCCCTGGATGGTGCCAGGTCACCAAGGATGACTGGTCTTTAGGGAAATCAAAAGGAAGCCTTAGATTTGAGGTTTTGTGTCAAATGTCCTAAAAACAAACCCCTTAACAGGGGGTTAGAATATTGACTAATTATTCTACTTCTAAATTTTCTGGAGTCCATGCCCTGTTTTCCCTAAAAGTCAGCCTTAAGGGTCACCAAAAAATTTTGGGCCCTTCAGCCCACAGGCATCCAAAGGGTATATGTCCCAGAGATCAAAGATCTAGTTGGTGACCGCAGGACCTCGATTATTGACTGTCCCTCCTGAAGGACATAAGCACAGACCCTTTGTGACCTTCACCACCTCTGCCTCTTCTTTTGCAGATTCTACTTCTTGTCTGATGATGAACTGTTGGAGATCCTGTCCCAGACAAAAGACCCCACAGCTGTACAACCTCATCTCCGGAAGTGCTTTGAGAACATTGCTCGGGTAATTAGGACTGGGGTCTTCTTTAGACAACCTGAGGCTTCCCATCTTTTATAGCTCAAGAGAGCCTGGGAATTGCAGATGTAGCAGTTGAGAAGAAAAGGCAATAGACTCCCACATATCCTTACACAAGCCATGGGAGCAGGGGAGGGGAGTGGGTGCAATTTGAACTCTGGGACCCTGAGCCCGAGTCAGAAAGGAAACCAGACATAGTCTTTAGTATTTATCCTGTAGCATAGATGTATGGTGCTTTACTGGGATTGAAGGAAAGCCTCCTCATGCTGGGTACTAGTAGGAAACAGGAACTGGCCTTTCTACCTTTTCCTCTGTTAAGAAAAGAAAGTCATAGGCCAGTCCCCAGAGTACCACTATCCAGTGACTGTATGGCATGGAGGGGATTGACTCCCCCTCTCTGGGCTAATTGCTCCATCTGTAAAATGAGAATTTGGGATAATGTGGATTCTGAGGACCCTCCAAGCTCTCATGTTCCATGGTTTTGTGATCCTATGATTTGCCTATTTCTCACTTTGAGCCCTAAAAGGGGCTGGGTTCTATTTGGTTTCTGACTTTTGAGTGAGGAATTAAACATGTCAGAACTAGGAAGTTTAAGGCTGCAGAGCAAAACACAACCAGCATCCCTTGGCCAAGCTCTGGTCATTTAAGCTCTGGCCATTCAGTAGACCTCCAAGCCTTTCCTCAGCCCAAGAGAACTTGAGAGCCTCAAGTATGGGACTGGTGAGTGTGATCCTGTAGGCAAGGCTCCCTTGGCTTGGGGCCAGGAGAAAACACTTTTTCTTTACTTCTTTTCCCCCTCTCTGCCCTACCAGCTCCTTTTCCAAGAAGACTTGCAGATTACTCACATGTACTCTGGTGAAGGTGAAGAGGTGCAGCTCTCCTTTTTCATTTATCCCACTGGCAATGTGGAAGATTGGCTCCTGGAGGTGGAGCATAGCATGAAGGCCAGTGTGCATGACTTCATCGAGCGAGCAATCAGGGCCTATCCAGAGGTGCGAACTTGTCTTCCCCACCATTGCCAGCAAGAACACACCTTCTAGTTCATTTTCCTTCTCTGCCTGGGCTATGGAGCCTTTGGTTGATGGAGGAAGTGGGCTGTAGTAACAGTAAGAATGAGAATAATCACAATGAAACTGCTGACAATAACTCCCTAGTTCTATGACCCTTTGCCATGTTCTTTCCTCTCGACAAATTTTTAAGGAGGGTGAAAAAACCTAGGAAGTGGTAGAGCTAGGACTCAGACATAGGTCTTCCAACTCCTTGACCATAGCTTTGCCATTGCTCCATGATTTTAGAGGTTGTTTTTTTTTTTTTTTTTTTTTTGTTGTTTTTTAACATTTCCCTTGGGAATCTGGAATGTTTTTTAAAATTTAACTCTAGGAACTTCCTAGAGTCAGGGAAGTGTCATGGTACAATGTATTTGGAGTCAGAAGATCTGGGGTTAAATCTCAGCTTTGTCACTTATTTATTGCCTGTATGACTTTGGACAAGACACCTCATCTTCTTTTTTTTTTTTTAACCACTATCTTCCATCTTAGAACTAATACTGTATATTAGTTTCAAGGCAGAAGAGTGGTAAGAGTTAGGCAATGGGAGTTAAATGACTTGCCCAGGGTCCCACAGCTAGGAAGTGTCTGAGGCCGGATTTGAACCCAGGACTTCTGTGAGCCACTTGGTTACCCAAAGAAACTTTATCTTGCTAGGCCTCAGTTTCTGCATCTGTAGAATGAGAGGGATGAACAATTCTTTCAGGCTCTAAAATAAAAATCTTTTTACTAGCTTTCTAAGTAGAACCTCTGAAAGCTCCTAAGAATCTTGGGATAAGCCTGTTTCTCACAAAGACATGATGGTATAAGAGTGAAGTTGTTAGTCATACAACAGTTGGAAAGGAAGGATCCATGTAATGCTGGGAGTTTGGTGGGGAGGGGTTAGAGGACAACTCCAAAACCATCACTTCTTGATTGGACAAAGCATGCTATTTTTCCAGACCCCGAGGCCCGAGTGGGTCTTGAACTGGCCTGGCCAGGTGACTATTGCTGGCTGTCAGACATTTTGGACAAAGGAAGTATCAGAGGCCCTAGAGGCTGGGGACCTAAGCAGCCGACTCTTCCCACAGCTTGGTGTTCAGGTAGGAGAACTGGAGCCCTCACACACTCAAAAAGAGCCCTGCTCCACTGCCTGTCCAAGGACCCGCCTGCCCCGTCTTGATAGGCATCCTGGGCCCACTCTCTCTGAAAGCAAACAAGAATAGCCGTCGTGCCTACTTCAGTCTAATTCAGCCCACGTTCATGGAGCAGCTCCTACTCTATATGAAATCCTGATCTGGGCTATGGGTGGCACAAAGATGAAAATGATACAGACCTGTGCAGAGAGACTGAAATGGACCCAGAAGTCCCCATAGTGTCTGGCCCAGACTAAGGGCTTGATAAATACTTGTGGCCATGTTCTGAGACAAGAAATGGGTAGATGGAGGTCTTTCCAGTTGTGGTCTGAACCTTGGGAAGACTGTAAAATCTCTTTCCATGGAGAGCTTTAAGAAAAGGCCAATCACCCATTTTCTGAATAGTGAAGGGACCAGGAGAGAGCAAGCTAACTCCTTGAAGGTCTTTCCCTCCCATCCCTCAAGCCCCACAGCATAGTCTCAACCTCCTAGGACAGTGATGGGCAAACTTTTTAAAGAGGGGCCAAAGGAAAGGAAATGCTTATCTGTCAGTCTGTTTCTAAGGCAACTCTTTAGAAGTTTCATTGTATTGTATCCTACTCATTGTATTCGTCAGATTAGGAATAATGTCCTGCCACCCGATAGAACATTTCAGAGGGCTACATCCGGCCTGTGGGCCATAGTTTACCCATCACTGTCCTAGGAGAATGATACACTTCTCCAACCATTTGCTTTCACAAATACAAACCAGTGTAGTTCTTGGCAGGAGTTTGGGGGAATGCCAAGATGTGTCTACATTTTCCCTTAATTCCATAATAATAGGCCCTGAATGCCTCCTAGCTCCCCACTTGTCTCTCTGTGCCTTTCATTTTGGTCTTCTTGTGCTGCCAAGCCTCATTAACTTGGATGCTCCAGAAATCAAAGTGGAATTGATGGCTAGGGCTGGTACTACTTTGATGGGCGGCAGGGAGGTGGCCGAGTCACCTTGTGTGCCTCCCCTCTGGCTAGTTCTCTCTCCTCCCTCAGCTGCAGGATCTGGTGGCCCTGGTCCGAGGGAGGCTATCTAGGATGCAGAGAGCTGTGCTGTCCGCACTCATTGTCATTGAGGTTCATGCTAAGGATGTGGCTGGCAAACTGATAGAGGAGAATGTGATCAGCGTGAATGATTTTGAGTGGATCTCCCAGCTAAGGTAACCGGCCATCATCTTCAGCTTGGCCAGCTTCTCTCTCTTGCCCTGGTGACCTGAGCAGACAGAGAGAGCAGGTAGCAAACAGGGTAGACACAGGTGGGGAAGCCTGGACCAGAGGAGCCACAGATGGCTGAGGAAATAAGCTAGGGGCTGGGCAGGCAGAAGGTGATAGAGTCAGATAGCATCCGCCGGAACAAGACCATGTTCAAAGCCAGGCAGGCAGAAACCAGGTCACCAGAGAAACTGAGTGGGCAGGAGTTAGGGAGGCAGCACCTGGTATTTCAAAGCTGAGAGTTATTTCAAGATTGAGAGTTGCAGCTTAGAGAGTTGCCTGGAGCACTGAGAAATTTGTTGACTTGCCCAGTCACACAGCCAGTGTAGGTCAGAGAGGAGACTTGAACTCGAGTTCTCCTGGCTGGGAAGCCAGCTCTCTATTCACTGGGCTTTAGATTCTATTCACATCTAAAAAAAAGAGGTTTCTCTTTTTTAATTTAAAAAAAATCTCAAAAAACCCTTCCCCTCAACCCAACAAAACCTGAAAAAAAAAACCCCACAGTTTATCCATACAATCCAAACCATTTCCAATCATGATTCTTTATCAACAGAGGCAGTCTATCTTTACCCTCATCTTTTCCCTTTTAGAAATATAAACCTGTGACTTTTTGGTTAGTTACAATCAATATAGCAATTGTTCTTTGATTCTACCTTCCATGTCTTGCACCATTCATTGAAATCTTGCCATATTTCTTTGTTTCTCTTCCATTCATTATAGGCAAATGAGTTTCCCTTCCATTGATATACCAAAATTTGTTTGGTTATCCCTTGGCTGAAGCTTCTTACATGCTTCATCCTCAGGCAGAAATCAGCCTCAGGCTATAGCTCCACTCCAATATAGCTTCCCCATATCCAGCAGACCCTGCCATAGACTACTGCAGACCCAGACAGATTCTGCCCTTCTTAATGATTTTTCAGTGCCAATCCCAAGACAGCTATTCAGTTTTTGGGGGACTGTGATGACTGGTAGATATTGATATCTTATTGGTGCAGTTTGAAGCCCTAGGACTCTCTGTGGCAACAAAGGATGCTTAGGGTGGCCTGAGTAGACCCAAGCTAGAGCAGGAGGTGAGAAGGAGGAACAGGAGGAGTAGGGGATGGATCCTGGGAGGAGTAATCCTTCTTACTCCTCCCAGGATCTTGTCACTAGTAAGGAACAAGGAAGGATGAGAAACTCTCAGAGACAATAGGACCCTATTCTGGATGTCTTTAGAGTTCTACCAGTCACTAATAGAAATAGAATGATGCAAACAACCTAAAAAAAGTAAGTTAGCCCCACTAGGTACTCCCAGCTTGCATAAAAATTGAGGAAAATTGTGGAATATGTCATCTGATTTGCTCACCCCTGCATACTACCTCAACTGTCAGATCACTTGGTGATGTTCTCAACCTTGCCCTTTTTCTGCCCCATGAACCCAAACCCAGTTCTTCTAAATCTCTAGGTATTACTGGACCAAGGATGACCTGTATATCCGTGCTGTCAATGCTGAATTCATCTATGGCTATGAGTACCTGGGTAATAGTGGGCGCCTGGTGATCACCCCCCTCACAGACAGGTAAAGAAGGCATTTGTTGGCCCCATATCATCTTCCCCAAATCTCCTGGGCAACAACCAACCAGCTGCTTTTGCCAGCTCTCCAATTGGGCCTTCAGCAGTGCCACCAATTATAATTTTTTCCTATAAATCATATCTTATCTTGAATATATATAAGAAGTGCTTGCAATCTAAATTCTGAGGAAAGCTTTATTTGTAAAATGGAAAGATCAAGTTTTAAAAGCAAATAATCACTACCCAGTTTATTTCACGTGAATCTGGATATTCCTACATTCAGCTTGCTAAAAGCCTACTCTTTGGCAACCTTTATCCTGTAGAGTGGCTTAGATAGGACATGCCTCGATCTGAGTTCAGCTGGATCTAGTGAAGCCCCTGGCGAAGAGAATCTGTCATGCTGATTGAATTCTTTATAGCTTGGGGAACAGGGAAAAGGGAGAAGCAGGAAAATTCCAGCTCAGGTTGAAGTCAGGAAATTGAGGTATCAAGAAAAAAATCAGAAATTAGGCAGACAAAACAATTGGCATGAGAGTGACCAAAACTAGAAATCCACAGACGTGCTCAAAAATCTGGTGGTGGTGATGTCTAAATTTCAAGCCTCAAGGGTTTGGTGTCAGATAACAAGACTAGGGTTCAAACTAGACAAAAAGAGTGATCTCATTGTATGCACTCAGGGGACCCACAGACACGAGAAGTTTTTTGTTTTTTGTTTTTTAATCCTTACCTTCTGTTTTAGAATCAATATTAAAAATCAGTTCCAAGGCAGGAGAGGTAAGGGCTAGGCAATGGGGGGTTGTCCAGCTAGGAAGTGTCTGAGGTCATATCTGAACTCAGGACCTCCAATCTTCCAGGCCTGGCTCTATATCTACTGAGCTACCCACCTGCCCCAAATTGAGAGTTTTAATTCTAGCCTTATGACGCCAGGCTGGGGCTTGCTCTCTAGCCTTGATTGACTCCTATTTAGCATTGCCCGTGCCATTGCCACCTTCACTGAGCACCATAAATTGATTGTACAATAGATGTCCTTCCTCCCAACCTGAAGAGACTATGATTCCAAGGTATTATGTATCTTATCTTTCTTGGACCTCGGTTTCCCATCCTTATCATGATAGAGTTGGATCAGATGGTCTCTGAGGACTCAGCTAGCTTGAGCTCTCTGATCTAGCTTTAGCCACGTACTAGCCAGGAAGGAGCCAGGCTAGACAGCTTCTGAAAGAGATGGTGTTCCTGTAGAGAAAGGTCCCAAGGAGTAAAAAAGATGTAAATCACTCAGAGCCCTAGAAGGGAAAAGCTGGCCCTGCCTAAATGCATTCCTCTGAGTCTTTAATTGCTCCTGCTTGCTGTGTGGCCCTAGATCAACTTTGTGTTCACTCTGAACCTGTTTTCTCCTCCATAAAATGGAGAGAAAACATTTGTTGCATTTCTTCCCCGGGGGGTTGTGAACATCAGATGAGAAAAGGGGCCAGCGTACCCTGCAAGCTTCAAAGTTCTCTGTCCATGTCAAGGAGGATCACTTTTTTCTTTTCCTCACATAGGTGTTATCTGACTTTGACAGGGGCCTTGCACCTCAAGTTTGGGGGGGCTCCTGCTGGTCCAGCAGGGACTGGGAAGACAGAAACCACCAAGGATCTAGGGAAAGCCTTGGCCATCCAGACAGTGGTGTTCAACTGTTCCGACCAGCTTGACTTCATGGCCATGGGCAAATTCTTCAAAGGTCTCGCTAGGTGAGTCCTGTTTGGGGGAAGGAGTCAGGGGAGCAGCCATGTGGGACTTAGGCTGAGAAGGTCGAGCATTTCTGTCCCAGAAATGGGGAGTCGGCAACAGCAGCTATTGAGGAAGATACTGCAGTGGTCAAAGGACGGGGAGGCAGAGTGGAAGGGAGACTTCTGAAGACACTTGGTTACATCATCCTTCACTCTAGAATGCTGGAGGAGGGATTAGACTTGTTCTACTGGGCCTCAAAGGGCAAACCTGGGGCCAAAGGGAGGGAAATTGCAGAAGCAAACAGAAATTTGATATAAGGAAAAACACTCGAATACCTGTCCTGTCCAGAAGTGGGAGGGAATGGGGCACAGCTAGGTGGCACAGTGGATAGAATGCCAGGAGTTAGGAAGTGCTAAGTTAAAAAATGGCCTCAGATACTGCCTAGCTATATGACCCCAGGAAGGTTGCTTAACTCAGTTTGCCTCAGTTCCCTCATCTGTAAAATGAGCTGGAGAAGGAATTGGCAAATGTTTCTAGGATCTTTGCCAAGAAAACCCCAAAGGGGAACCTGCATAGAATTGGGCAGGACTGAAACAACTGAACCTCAAAGTCTTATGAAGGTTGAGTTGGATAGAAAAGAGAGAGGAAACAAGTTAGGAGGCTATTACAGTAGTCAAAGCCAGAACTCTTTTTTTTTTTTAAAACCCTTAACTTCGGTGTATTGTCTCATAGGTGGAAGAGTGGTAAGGGTGGGCAATGGGGGTCAAGTGACTTGCCCAGGGTCACACAGCTGGGAAGTGGCTGAGGCCGGATTTGAACCTAGGACCTCCTGTCTCTAGGCCTGACTCTCACTCCACTGAGCTACCCAGCTGCCCCAAAACCAGAACTCTTAAGCATCGCAGAGCAGCTGAGCTTTGGCCCTGCCATTGCCCCATGGAAAGGGCCCCAGCTTGGCCCTGCTGAGTTTAGAGAGTATCAGTCTGGAGCGCTCTCACTACACCCATCCCCAGGTTCTCCCTGTCATTGGAGGGGAGGATAGGACAACGGAGACTCTTGTTCCCTTGGTGAATGCCTTCCAGCAGGCCATTCCTGACCCCTGCCCCTGCAGGCCTCCACTGGGGTATGGGAGGTAGAGGGCCCAGAGTCATCCATCTGCTCTGCTTGGGTCCACATGGAAGTTCCTGCTTCTCCGATCTTCCTTAGCAGAGGGTCTTCCTGTGGCTGGGCCTCACTCTCCACAACGAGAAGAAAGGGAGAGATGAGCTTCAGATCACATCTGTGTGCAGGCAGAGATGGTGCTGGTGAAAGAGAGAGACCAGGGGTGGAAAAGAGTATGAGAGGAGCAGCCAGGTAGTTCGGTAGACAGAGAGTTAGGCCTAGAGGTGGCAGGTCTTGGGTTCAGATCTGGCCCCAGATACTTCCTAACTGTGTGACCTATGTGACCCTGGGCAAGTCACTTAACCCCCATTGCTTAATACCACTCTTCTGCCTTGGAACCAATATATAGTATTGATTCTAAGACAGAAGGTAAGAGGTTTTTCCTCTCTCTTTCTTTCTTTTTTTCTTTCCTTTTTTTTTTTAAAAGAAAAGCCTATTAAATTACTCAGTTATTTTCTGTACTGGGGCTCCTGGACCAGGGAAGAACGGCTTAACTAGCACATTGTAAGCAAGAATAATTAATTTAAAAGAGGAAGTTACTAGGCAGGTAACTTCAGAAGTGGACTCTTTCCTTTCCAGCTCTTGCCAGTGTCTTAAGATCTCTGTCTCCCCCATTCTTCTTTCTTGTTTCTTGCCCCCAGTTGTAAAAACTTATTTTTTTCCCTCTGTCCAAAGAAAGAATCAATAAGGAAGGACCTGTGTTAGGGTGATGGCAGGATGAGTGGAGAGAAAGAAAGATGGATGATATTAAGAGGAAGAGTTGGTGGCCAGTTTGTGGTTGTGGGGGAGGTAGAGTCAAAAAGAAGTCAGGGTGCACATCTGAGTGATGGAGAGAATGGTGGTACAATCAGAGGATGAAGGGGAGCTGGGAGACTTGAGCAGGTTTGGGAGAGAACCCTTAAGCTTGGAGATTGGTTTTGGAGGGGATTTTCAGAGACTTGCTAGGAAAATCTCATTGTAGAAAAGAAAGATTTTCTGTTATCCTTGGAGACTTGGCATCAGAGCCCATGCTGGATAGTTAGCAGCAGGAGTTGCAGATAAATCAATAACTAGATTGGGCACCTATTCTGTACAGACCGCCATGTGGGTGCTACAGAGGGCAGAAGGGTCCCCACTGCATCAAAGGTCCAGGACAGTGATGTTGGGCACGTCACTGGACCCAGATCCTTGTGGACTCAGGCGTGATGGGCCTCCCTTCATACAGAATCACGCAGCTAGGAGGGGAGGCTGGCCCTTGCATTTGGGGCTCAGCCTCCAGTGAGGGCAGAGTGCGGGGACTCTTGGAGCGATGCTACCCACTTACCAGGCTTGCTTTCTGCTAGCTCCGGGGCTTGGGCTTGCTTTGACGAATTTAACCGCATTGATGTGGAGGTGCTGTCTGTGGTGGCTCAGCAGATCACGACCATCCAGAAGGCTCAGCAACAGAGAGTAAGTAGGGGGTGGCAAGGCTATTTGGAATCCTTTGCTGCCCTTTGACAAGGTCCCGCTGCGTGGATGTGTTGAGATGTCTTGTCTTTGGGGGCTATTGGAAACTCCTGTATTTATAAACACCCCAGTTCTCCCAGACACACACACACACACACACTCTCTCTCTCTCTCTCTCTCTCTCTCTCTTTCTCTCTCTCTCTCTCTCTCCTCCAATGAAAATGTCCCTAAAAAGCGTTTAAACAGGAAATCTGGTATGTTAGTTCATTTGCTCATTCTGCAGACAGTTGTTGAGCCCCTCCCGTGTCCAGTGCAGAGCCAGGGGGCAGCCAGAGAGGCCAAGCAACAGCTGATCCTTAGACAGATTCCTGCTTAAAGGGGCTCCTAGCTCTGGACCTCTGTGGAGTGGGAGCTTCTGTATTAGCCTAGAAGCACTGAAGTTGCTCAGTGACTCCTGGGCTCTTCAGAAGAGGTCATCCCATAGAAAGTGGGACGATATCCCGGGGAGGTCACTTGCCAGGCCAGTCCTGGGGAGGCTAGTAGGCTTCTCTGCAGTGGTTCTTCGCCCCCCAGCTCCAGCAGCATGGCCTTTTTGCAGGTTGATCGTTTTATGTTTGAAGGAGTTGAAATTCCACTTGTTCCCTCGTGTGCTGTATTCATCACCATGAACCCAGGCTATGCTGGACGCACTGAGTTACCTGACAACTTGAAGGTCAGTACTGCCGAGACCAGAAGGCCGGCCTCCCCAAGGCTGTGGGGACCGGTGGGCCTGGGCGCTGGTCTTTAATCTGTTATTACAGAGAACAAGCCCCCATTCAAGTGCCACCTTCTCCTCCATCAGAATGCCCTCTTTGTGAGCCTGGGCACTGTCCATGGTATTCTGTGGCCCCAGGCCTGGACGGTGCTTAATACATGTTGTGGATTGGCTCGTTTGGGGTCCTTTGTGTGGTGAGCCTTGCTGGATGAGAGAGAGGCATGGAGGGAAGGAGGTCAGTGACCAGTATGGCTCCACTCTGGGTTTCCTCAGGCTCTCTTCCGACCGGTGGCCATGATGGTTCCAGACTACACCATGATCGCAGAGATCTCCCTCTACTCCTTTGGGTTCAGCGATGCCAAAGTCCTGGCCAAGAAGATCACCACGACGTTCAAGCTATCCTCAGAGCAGCTTAGCTCTCAGGCAAGTGCCTCCCTCCCCTGTCCCAAGAGCCAAGGCTGTTCTGCCCCAAAGAGGAGGCCAGAGCCGGAGCTGAGGATGAGCAGGGCGGCCCTTCCAAAAGGCAATACCTGGTCCTCTCTCCCGGAGTGTATCTTTTGCAAAATAAACCTCAGGCACAGGTGCAAAATACAAAAATGCACTTTCATATACAGGTATGTACATTATAGGTACAGAGTCTCAAGATAAGACAGTGTTTGAATGCCCAGTTGATATGTCTTCTGGCTCTGTTTCTTTTTTCCTTTTTTTCCAGTTTTTAAAAATTGAAGGGGGCCACTGGGTGGCTCAGTGGATGGAGAGTCAGGCCCAGAGAGGGGAAGTCCTAGGTTCAAAACTGGCCTCAGACACTGCCTAGCTGGGTGACCCTGGGCAAGTCACTCAGCCCCCATTGCCCTTACCCCTCTTCTGCCTTGGAACCAATACATAGTACTGATTCTAAGGCAGAAGGTAAGGGCTTAATAAAAATTGGAATTTTAAAAAAATCAGTTATTTCCTGATATATTCTGCCTCTCTCCTCTGTAACCCCCTTGTCCTGAACCCTTCTTTATAAGGAAGAAAAACAATGAACAAAGCTGACAAAGCACCCAAGTCTGAAAGCATATGCAATATTCCGCCCTTGTTGTCCGTCACCTTCCTCCTGAGAGAAAAGATGGGTGTTTTATTTTCTTTTCCCTGGAACCAAGATTGTTTCTTGCACTTATTCTGAAAAGTGTAACTGCCTTTTGATTTTGGCTTCATACATTATTTTAGTCACTGTGCGTATTTGTTCTCTTGGCTCTCCTTTCTTCATTCAAGTCTTATTTCTTTCTTACCTTTTCGTCATTTGCCATTTCTTTTGATGCACCAGTATTCTATCACATTCATAGACCAAAAATTGTCAGCCCTCCCCCCATCAATGGGCACCTACTTACTTTGCTTCTAGTTTTTCGCTACTGCAGAGAGCATTTTTATGAATATTTGTTTTATATGGGACTTTTAGTTTCGTTTTCTGTTTCCTTGGGTTATATTCCCAGCTGTGGGATTGCCAGGTCCAAGGGTATGAAAAGTTAAACGATAAAGTTAAAAGTTAAAGTATAAAAGTTACAGCATCATTCCAAATTGTTTTAAGAAATGCTTGGACTCAATCAAAGCTCTACCAACAGTCTCTTCATGCACTCTATCCCCCAACAACCCCTGCAACATTTTTAAAAAATCATCTTTGACAATTGGATAGTGTGAGATGAAACCTCAGAATTAGTTTTCTTTGCATTTTTTTTTTGCAAATTATGAGTAATCTGAAACATTTCCCACATGATAAATCCCTTGCATTTATTTTTCTGAAAACTATATCCATTGACCATGTAAATTTTAGTCAAGGTTGAATTAAGACCACTTACTGAGTGCGCTATAGGAGGATGACTTTCCTGTATCTACAGGAATCCTGGGCCTAGTGATCTCCATACCCTTACTTGAACTTGGATTCCTTCCTCACCTTCTCCCCGAGGTCATTATGGACTCCAGGTCTGATTCTCTGTAGCTACGCCTTGTGACACCATCAGAGTAATAGAGAAAAGGACTGGAACCTTTTTCTAATGAATGGAGGCAGTTCCCCAAGTGGACTTCTCCAGGGATTTCTGAGCTAGGCCAAATAACAGACCATTAAAAGTGAAAAAAAAGAAAAAGAAAATTCCAATTCAACAAGCATTTATCAAGAACCTGCAGTGTGAAATGTGTGAGTCAGTAGAATTACTTGTCAGTTCTAGGAGCGGGGAGGGAAGAGGGGTGGGAAAGATCATGAATCATGTAACCATGGAGAAATACTCTAAATTTTAAAAAAAGAATCTATTGTGTGCAGAGCACTGAGGGAAACACAAAGTTTTGATAAAACATGGTCCCTGTCCTCCTGGAGATCACAGTCTAGGAATAAGACACCTGAATGGATTAGACAGATGACTCAAATAATATTAATACATATCACATGATAAGTGAATAAAAGCACTCTTGCAAAATGTTGTGTGAAGACTGAGAGCAGGAAAGGCTTCCTAGAGGAGGAGATATTTCAATTGGGCTTTAACAGATTCCTCATTAGACCTGAAGTTTGTCTCCTCTGGCCAACTAGAATATGCAAGTTAGGTCACGCAAGTACTCCTCTGCTAATTTTACATATGAAGAATTAGAAACTCAGGGAGGGAAATGATTGGGCCAAGGTTGCCCATTTCCTAAATGGCAGAGAGGATTCAGACCTTGGGAAAGAGAGGGGTTAGACTTGATGATCTGTGGTGCTAAGATAAAGTCAATTAGCTGCTTGTTTTTCAATGACCATAAGATGTCTTCAAGGTTCAGTGTGGTTCCTTCTCCTTGGTGCTAACAGGATCATTATGACTTTGGGATGAGAGCTGTGAAGACTGTTATCTCTGCAGCTGGCAATCTGAAACGGGAGAACCCAACTATGAATGAGGTAAATGCCAGTGATATGGGGTGCCTCCCCCACAAGTTCTCTTCCATTTGGAAGAATTCCACTGGGAAAACCACCCAAGAGAAAGCCAAAGAGCAGACAGGGACTCCCAGAAGAAACCTGTTCCTGTATCCTTGTAGGAACTGATCTGCCTCCAGGCCATTCGGGATGTGAATGTGCCCAAGTTCCTACAGGATGACCTCAAGCTCTTTGCAGGCATCGTATCTGACTTGTTCCCCAACATCAGAGAAGAGAGGATAGACTATGGTATCCTGGACCAAGCTATCCGCCAGGCCTGCTTGCAAGACAATCTAAAAGATGTGGATGGTGAGTGTGAAGGCCGAGGTCCTGCTTCCCAGAAGCAGCTGCTCCAGGCCTTTCTTGGGCAGTGGAGGGGGAAATAACCATGTCTCTGTGCCACCCAGTCCTACACCTCTGGCAGTCTCCATGGAAGAATGGTTCTCCTATTGGTCACTGTGAATGGCATTATGTGTTTATTGTGTGCTAAACAGTAGGGAAAAACACACAGCCTCTACTCAAGAAGCTCCCATTCTGATGAGGTAGAAAACCCACAAATAAAAGCAAGCCTACAAGATGGATGTAGTTTCCATGGAAGGCAAGCTTGGAGGGAAGGGATTGGTAAGAGCCGTTCTTTCTGGAGCACCTGCTACAGGCCAGGCTTTACAATGGCGATCTCATTTGAGCCTCACAACAACACTCCCCTTTTACAGCTGAGAAAATGGAGACAAATGGCTTAAGTGACCCAACTGGTAAGTGTTTGAGTCCGGATTGGAACACGGGTCTTCCTGACTCCAGGCTCAGTGCTCTTTCCACTGTGCCTACCATGTGCCTCAGTCTGTGGGACCGAGAAGGGAATGGTGCCCTCCACGGGAATAGGAATGTTGGAAAGATATTGGGGATGGATCATGAGTTCTGTTGTGGAATATAGAATTTGAGATGCCTGTACAAGGAGAGAGTTAGTTTGTAATTCAGGCCTAGAGCTCAGGAAGCAGATTAGGATAGATCTGGTCTGGTTTACTTGATTAGGCATATTTAGTCCAAGTTTTTCTTTTTCTTTTTAAAAAGTTTCTTTCTAACTACATGTGTAAAAATAGTTTTTAAACATTTTTCTTTAAACCCATAACTTCTGTCTTAGAATTAATACTAAGAATTGGTTCCTGTAACCATGGAAAAATATTCTAAATTAATTAATTTAAAAAAAAAGTTGGTCCCAAGACAGAAGAATGGTAAGGACTAGGCAATTAGTGTTAAGTGACTTGCCTAGGGTCATACAACTAAGAAGTGTCTGAGGCTAGATTTGAACCCAGGACCTCCCATCTTTAGGCTTAGCTCTCTATTCACTGACCTATCCAGCTGCCTCATAACATTTTTTTTTTAAATTTTGAGTTCCAAATTCTCTCCATCTTTCCCTCCCCCCCATTGAGAAGGTAAACAATTTGATAAAGGTATAACATGTACAGTCATGCAAAACATCTGATTAGGACAGATCTGGAAATTGTCTGTTTAGAAATGAGAGAGTAGCCCTTGTGAGCTGATGAGATCACCAAGTGAGATATTCTAGAGGGAGACCCATTCTAGAATAGATTCTAGAGCATTCTACGTTGGTATTGGCAGAGTTCATTTCACCATTTACCAATTCTTGGATATTTAAATTGTTTCCAGTCCTTTACATTTATTTTGGAAAAGCTTCCTCTTCTGTATACTACTTAACCTATATATGTGCAATAGTGGCAGGCTAATTGACAAAAGATCACAGATTTAGAGCTCTCAGAGACCTTAGATTTGATCTAGTCCAATCTTGTTAAAAATAACAGGGGATGTGATTGCCCAGAGTCATGCCCCAGGAATCCAAGCCAGATCCTTTGATTCCAAATCCAGCTGACCCTTGTCTTCTTCCTACAGGCTTTCTAACCAAGTGTATCCAACTGTATGAGACCACCGTGGTACGCCATGGCCTCATGCTTGTAGGGCCTGCAGGCTCAGGGAAGACCAAGGTAAGAATGGTCTCATGACCAAGGTAGGCTATGGCTCCCTGGGTTGGGCTGAGAGCTGGGGAGAGCAAGAGGAGAGAGTCTGTTCTGTTCCCCTGTCCCAAGCATACTTCCTGACCACAGATGGCAGCTCTGTCTTCAGAAAAGGACAACCATCTCCTGTTGTCCTGGAATGACCAAGGGTCTGGAAACAAGGGCTCAGAGCCTCTAGCACCTCTCACACTATTTGTGGGCACTTTCAACCTATCTCCAATGAGCAAGAAGAAAACCTTTGGTCTCAAGGGTTGGCAAGAGGAAGGAGCCATCATAGTTGTGCTGGTGCTTGCTTCTCCCTTGCAGACAGAAAGAACCTAATGAGTCCTCAACATCCTGCCAAGATGGGCTTACTCAGCAAACACACCTTGGCACTGCCTCAGACAAAGGAGGTCTGAAAAGACCAGAGCTGATGAAGTTCCAGAGAGAGAGCAGCAGGCAGTCATGTGCAGGCTCAAGATGTCAGCCTTGGGGCCTGAATGGCATGAATTTAGGGAAGGACACCTTTCTGGGGGAGTGAGAGTGCCCCTGGACGTTTCCTTAGACACAGATCGGCAACCTCCCAGGCCTCAATGCCACCCTGGCTCTTCAGAGTCAGGATCAAGGAGCACAAAGGACCCTCAGAGATTTTCTGTCTTTCTCTTGATGGGGAAACAGAGACCTCTTGAGAAAGAGACTTGCCTAAGGTCCCCTGAAGAGGAGGGATCCAACCTGAGATTTTTTCTCATGCATCTGCTGCCTCTTGAGAGTCAGACTTTTTTGTTCCTCTCTGTCTCACCAGTGTTATAAGGTCTTGGCAACTGCGATGACCTCTCTGAAAGGCCAGCCTTCCATCAGTGGTGGTGTATATGAAGCTGTCCACTACTTTGTCCTCAACCCCAAGTCCATCACCATGGGCCAGCTTTACGGGGAGTTTGACCTATTAACGCATGAATGGTAAAGTTTGGGCCCTTCAGTCCTGCCTGGGGGTTTGGGGAAGCTATAAAGGAGCAGCTGAGCTCTCTCTGGAACTTGTGTCTCTCAGCAAACTAGAGCCCCTTGTAAAGGTCCTGAGCAGCTGACCCCAGGCTCCTGGCTTGCTCTGTCTGACCCCTGGCCACCTAGTTCTTCTGGTCCTCCTCTATCTTGGTAGCTACGGCCATACAACATCTAGTCTCTGATTTCCCATTTCTATCTTTCTCAACCACCTCCCCCTGCCACCCCTCCTCCCATCCTTCCTCATTTTCTTCAGGACCGATGGGATTTTTGCCTCCCTTATCCGGGTTGGGGCCATTTCCTCAGACACCGACAAGAAGTGGTATATGTTTGATGGCCCCGTGGATGCAGTTTGGATTGAGAACATGAACACGGTGCTGGATGACAACAAGAAGCTGTGCCTCAGCTCTGGGGAGATCATCAAACTCACTGAGGTGTCTTTGTCTTCCAGGCCATCCTGGGAGGGGTCCCCTATGTTGCCCCCTATGCCTAGGGGCTCTGAGCTGAGGCTCATAGACACTCCCACCTTGGGGCCAGCACGGGTCCCCAGTAACACCTCTCTCTGAGGAGCAGTTTCCTTTTCTCCTTCACTCCTTTCCTGTCCGTAGTCTGGCTTGTCCAAGACTCCTGGGGCAGCGCAGCAGGACTAGGCAGGCATATGATGTTGCCCCAAGTCAGCATGGCCAAGAACATCCCCTAGGTGTCACCACAAGAAGACTGTTCTCTCTTCATGTTCCTAGTTAATTTATAGCAGTCTCTAGGCTTTAACCTGCTAGACTTCATGGAAAAGTACTCTGAAAGCTGGAACAGAGTGAATGGGTATATGGGGGAGATTATTCCTATTTCACAGATGAGGAAGCTAAGGCCCAGAGGCCAAAGGTACCCAACATGAAATTCTTACATATGTCAGGTCTCCCAATTAGGAGATGGTCCTGGTGCAATTTGAAGTTAGAAGACCTCAGCTGGAAGTCTAGTTTTCCTTAGGTAATCCACTTATCCCTTCTGGGCTTCCATTTCTATAATCTGAGGGAAAGCTGGATTTGACTAGATTATCTCTAAGGTCTCCAAAATCCTATACACTTCCAAACCAGGCCTAGTTCTGCCAGTGCCTGCCTCCATTTCTGATGTTTCTGTAGTCTTCTGCCAGCTTCTTCCTTCTTCCTATACCCACTCTGTCACTGAGCACAGAGTCTCTCCTTAGAGCTGTTTGGAGGTCCCAGGGAAAACACTCTTGTGTCAGGATTTTTTTTTAAATTTGTTGTTTTTAGCCAATGACCATGATGTTTGAAGTCCAGGACCTGGCGGTTGCCTCTCCTGCCACTGTATCCCGCTGTGGCATGGTTTACCTGGAGCCCAGCATCCTAGGAATCATGCCCTTTACTGAATGCTGGCTGAGGAAGATCCCTGGCATCATTTTGCCTTTCAAGGAGAAGTATGCGAGCCTGTTCGAGAAGTTTCTGGAGGTGAGTGAGGACACTCAGGACATGGTCAGCCTCTGCACCCTCTAGAATAGCACCCATCACTCCAAGAACAGGATGCCCACATTGGCCTTCTTGGCATTCCTCAAACATAACACTTTCTCTCCTGTTTCCACAACTCCCACACTCTACCTTGTAGCTTCTCTGGTGGCTACTTCTTTTTTAAAACCCTTACCTTCTGTCTTAGAATCTATACCAATGTATTGATTCCAAGGCTGAAGGGTGGTAAGGGCTAGGCAGTAAAAGTTAAGTGACTTGCCCAGGGTCATACACCTAGGAAGAAATCTCTCTAGACCCCTAAATACTAGTGCCTTCCCTCTGAGATCACTTGCCATTTGTACTATATAGATCAGTGGTGGTGAACCTATGGCACATGTGCCAAAAGGGCACACAGAGCCCTCTCTGTGGGCACACCTGCCTTTGTCCACCAGAGCTTGTTACTAGAAAGCCAAAGGGACTGGGGCAGAGCTATTCTCCTACCCCTTTCCATGCACCTGAGGACATTCCTCACTCTACCCATCCCCTTCTACCCAACAGCCCAATGGGAGCACTTCCTCCCTCCCCTGTCTGAGGTAAGGAGGGCTGAGGGGCGAGGAGGAGTGGGCATGGCACTTGGTCTGGGCAGGGTCCAGCACTCCATCTCTAAAAGGTTCACCATCACTAGTGTGTTCTCGCCTCCTAGAGAGTGAATGTCTTAAGAACAAAGACCATGTTCTTGACTTTCTTTGAACCCATTAGCACTTATCATGGTATTTGGAGTATAGCTGGTACTTACTAAATGCTTGTTGACTGATTGACTTGATGGACATTCATTGACATGGGAAAAGAGGGTGGGCTACAATTCAGGAGACAGAATTAGAAAATTCCAGAAATGCTACTTCCCTGTACAAGGCACAGGCCTTAGCCTGGCTTTTCAACTTGGCCTTTTCCAGGAATCTATCCAGTTTGTCCGAGAAACAGTGAAAGAAGTGATTGCTTCTACAAACAGCAACCTGACCATGAGCCTGCTCAAGATCATGGACTGCTTCTTCAGTCCATTTGTGCCCAAAGAGGTAGGAAGACTGGCTCCTGGCCTCCCATCCCACAGCTTAGCTCTTCTAGCCACAAAGTAGGAGAAATAGAAGCCATCCACCCATCCACCCAGTCCACTAAAGGTTAAGTGTAGGTTATAAGATAACAGTATCACATAAGATTTTTTTATTTTTTATTTTTAAAATGTGTTGTTAATGCCTTTTTTCTTTTTTTTTTAAACCCTTACCTATGAGACAATACACCGAAGTACAAGGGTTTAAAAAAATCATCAGATTCCCCGAAAATTATGATTAAGAAGCCTACATACTACATTTCAATATTAATTTAAAAAACCAATTAATAACAATAAATGAAAACTACCTCCTAGGACAAAGGAAAGATAGAAAGATTGAAAGTGCCCTTGGAACTTTCAGATGGTTCAACATCAGAAACTGATTCCATTTTATCAGTGAAAATAATCTGAAAGAAGAATTATTTCTGTCTGCTTTGCCTCCACACCCCAACAACCATGGGACTCCCACCTCTTAACTTGCAGCAGAAATATGTGTTGTCTTAGTAACTATTAGTAAATGAATTCAAGAATATAGCAATAACTTCCTGAAAGGAACCCCAAAAGGCAAAATCCAAGGAATGTTATAGTCAAAATCCAGGGTTCCCATATCAAAGAAAAAATGCTGCAAACATCCAGAAAGGAATTCAAGTGCCGAGGAACCACAGTCAGGGTCATGCAAGACTTGCCAGCTTTACTGTAAATGAGAGGAGATCTTGTAATACAGTATCTCAAGAGGCAAAAATTATAGGCTTACAATCTAAGAATAACTTGCCTGCAGAACTGAGCATTATCCTCTAGGGGAAGAAATAGACTTATGATGGAATATTGGATTTTCAAGCATTTCTGATGGAAAGACCTGAATAGGAACTCAAATGCAAACATGAAGTCATAGAAAGGAAAGATAAATTTTTTCAAGCAGCTGTAAGGGAGTTGAAGGAAGAGGGAGAAGAAACAAATTTCCCTTTAGAACCATATCTTTAAGGGGAATTGAAGGAGTTAAATAAGTAAAACAGAGGAAAACAGGGATAGATTGGTTCTGTTCTGAGGGTTTTAAGAGAGGAAAGAGAAAGGTGAGTATAAGGAAGGAAGGTGGAGGAACTGGCTATTTCTCATAATTGGGGGTTTATAAAATGAATATGCAAACTTCATAGAAGGGTTGAGAGAAATGGGCATCATGAATATAGCCTCATGAAGAGAGTTGAATATGCACAAAAATAGTTTGGCTTAGAATTACGTCAAACATAACAGTGAAACAAGCAGAGAAGGAGAGGATAATACCTGGAAGGGAATGATCATAAGCAGAATAAACTTCTGGATACTAAAGGGAGGATGAAGGGGGGAGGGGGAAAGGGAAGAACAGAAAAGATTCAGAACCTGAAGGGGATGCCTCACATTGCCTTTTGGACACTAGGGGAATGGCTGAACAACTTGTGTTATATACATGAGAAGGGAAAGAAATGTTATTGCACCATAAGAAATGAAGAGATGACTAGAAAATCCCATGTAGATTTGGGATTTTCAGGAGCAGAACAATTTGTACCAGGCCAACAGCAGAAAGAAAAACGGCTTTAGATGACTTAAGAATTCTGGTCAGTGCCCAACCATGACCATCCATATTTCCAGAGGACTCATAACTTAGCCTGCCAGTCACCACCTGACAGATGGGATGGATGTAGCTGCTGTGTAGATTCCTTTTGCTGGGCTGTGCTTATTTTTCACAAGTTATTTTTTCCTCTTCCTTTCTCTTGATCATTGTAACATTTCAAAAACAAAACAAAACACTGCAGAAAACTGAAAGGAAAACAGACAGGCAAGAGAGTGTTGGCAGTAATATGTGTAATGTATTACATCTCTGTATTTAAAAACCAAGCAGAAATTACGGAGATTTACCATTTCAAAGAATGTTTTTTGTGTCTTCTCTATATGAAAATAGCCTTTTTTTAATGGTTGAGAATAAAAAATTTTAAGAATGGGACCATATCCTTTCTTCTTTCCTTTACTATTTTTTCTTCTTTTTTTTTTTTTTTGGCTTTCTGTCTAGGAATCAAAACTAAGTATCAATTCTAAGGCAGAAGAGTGGAAAGAACTAGGCAATGGGGGTTAAGTGATTTGCCTAGGCTCACACAGCTAGGAGGTGTCTTAAGACCAGATTTTTAACCCAGCACCTTCTGTGTCCCAGCCTGGCTCTCTATCCACCGAGTCACCCAATTGCCCCATTTAGTATTTCTTCTATAAAATTTCATGTGAATAGCCCATACTTAGTCAGTAAGGAGGCAGAAATATCTGACTTCCATGAGAAGTCTTACCAGAAGCACTTTTAACACTTTCAGGTTCATGCTTCTGTTATATAAATACAGTCTAGTTATCTGGTCTGGCTTGACACAGTTGAGCATAACAGTTGAGTCTTCTGTCGTTCAGTTCTTTCTGTATGATATCTCTGGGTCTTGAGCTTGAGGGCAAGCCACCTTCTTGGGGGTCTTCATCCTGACACCCCCCAGGATTCCATGAGTCCTCTATGAGTATTTCCTTTCAAGGACTTTCAGTGCTTCCTTGGATTTCCTTAATGACTGCTTCTTGATTCTTGATCTTTTTTTTTTTTTTAATTTTTAATTTTTTTTAAACCCTTAAGTTTTGTGTATTGGCTCCTAGTTAGAAGAGTGGTAAGGGTAGGCAATGGGGGTCAAGTGACTTGCCCAGGGTCACATAGCCGGGAAGTGTCTGAGGCCAGATTTGAACCCAGGACCTCCCGTCTCTAGGCCTGATTCTCAATCCACTGAGCTACCCAGCTGCCCTGAAGGATTCTTTTTTTTTTTTTTTTTTTTTTTTTGGCAATGGGGGTCAAGTGACTTGCCCAGGGTCACACAGCTGGGTAGTATCTGAGGTCTGATTTGAACCTAGGACCTCCCATCTCTAGGCCTGGCTCTCAATCCACTGAGCTACCCAGCTGCCCCCTTGATCTTTTTCTAAAAGTTTCCTGCTTCCCCAAATCCAGGATCCAATCAACCTTCTTTCTGATCCCCAGTTTTTCAGTCTCTGCTGAACCTCCCCCAACTTAGTTCAAACATTTATGCCTCTCTTGGCATGCCATTCTTTAGCCAGCATGTCTCTTAATTTTTGCTTAACAGTTATAAACTTCACAATTACATTTTCAGCTAAACATGAGTATACTTAATTACCCACATTTTGGGGATTATTTTTTCTCTATGCATGAGCTTTGGCCAAGGTTAGGAAATGGTTATTTCATATCCATGACTTGTAGAACATACAATTGAAATTTTTTACCTGGAGTGTCAGAGGGAGGAGGAATCTTAGTGATAATATAATCTTTTTACAGAGGATGGAGGGATTGCCCCAAGGTTACATTGTGAGTTAGTTGCAGAATAAATCTGAATCTGGAAAGTCAAAAAATGAACTGATTATTGGAGTTGAAGTGAGACAAGGACTTTACCTTATTTTGTCTTTCAACTGCATAGATTGTGCCACAGTTTGAGCTATGCATGTGTTACATGTAGGGTACATATACATCTTATGCTGGTCCCTATGTGGGGTGACATCCTGAGCTGTGTGTCTCTTACATGCTAAGCACCTCCAATTTCCTGGCTCCTCAGGGTGCCAAGAAAATTCCCCATGAGAAGCTGGTTCGAGTCCGGGAGTTGGTGGAGCCTTGGTTCATTTTCTCCCTGGTATGGAGTGTGGGAGCCACAGGAGATGCCAAAAGCCGTGCGGCCTTCAGTTTGTGGCTCAGGAAAAAGATGGATTTGGAGGAGGTGAGCAGTGAGGCCCTACCCCAAACACACTTGGACCACTTAGGATGCCATGGTGAAGACACATGATGAGACGTCTTCTCTAATCTTATTCCCTCTAATAAAACCAGAACTCTTTCTGATATTGAGCCATTTGGCAGGCCAAGGGCAGTAGCTATGGCTGCTGAGATGGGGGCTGCAGCCCAGGGAGAAGCAATTGCCAAGTCCCATCTCCATAAGAACGATGGCTGTGGAGACTCTTGGGCTTACCTGCCCCTCTGTGGCCATTGTCAGTGGTGGTATTGGGGGTGGGAAGAGCACTGAGTGCATTCTCCCCAGGAATTGAACAACACCCCCCCCAGGCCCAAAGTAGAACCAGGGGTCTGGGGTTGGGAGGTGGGAAGGCTCCTGGGATGTCTTTGTGAGCTCTGAGGGGAGGTGACTGTGATTGTTGAGGGAATGGTGTTGGTTTACTAGGCTGGAACCTGGTATCTGAGGTGGCAGTTTGGTCAGGAGTTGGTGGGGATGACTGGCCCCTTCTCCGTAGGGGTCACTACCCTGAGTAATGGTCCCCAGGATTGGGCGTTGCTCTTCCCAGCGCTGTTGGGATTCCCTGCCCCTCTGTGGCAATTGGTTAGGAAGGAAACCAAGGGCTAAAGTCCTGTGCACACCTTTTCTCTCTAGATAGGCTTACACTTTCCGGCAGAAGGCTTGGTGTTTGATTACCGTCTAGATGACTGTGGCATCAGTAGCGTGGAGGATGCTGAAGAAGAAGAAGATGAAAACAAACAGGTGATGGCTTGTTTCCTTCTTAGGGTGGGAAGCTAAGGCAGGGGCAAAAAACCCAAAACACTCAAGGAGTAGAAGTGAAGGAGGCATCAAGCAAAAAATGTGCTCCTTGTTAATTAACGTGGATGTTTCTTAGATATGAGACGTGTCCTTTCAGCTCAGAGGCTAGGCAGTTTTAGGTCCTATGGAGGCCCAGAGAAAAGTCCTCTTTGATTAGGAGTCAGGATTTGGGGTAACTAGACTAGGACTACTTTAAGTTTTCTATCACGTGGATTCTTGCTATTTTTTTATTTTTATTTTTTTTTTGCTATCACTCGGCACTCTCAAATACTTTAGATATGCTTAAGGAACTATTTAACCTATTTAACTAGCAAACCTAGCCCAACAACACTAAGAAGGCTTGCCCACTGGAGAGGTTGAGCCAGGATCAGAGAAGCCTGTGGTTTTAGGTATATGAGGAATATAATGAGGAAGCAGGTTTGACTGTTCTTCTAGGACCCAGAGGGCAGAATTAGATAGAAGTGTCAGGGAGGCAAATTTCAGCTCAAAAATCAGGAAAAATGTCATAACAAACAAGCATGTGCAACAGTCAAATTGGCTATTTCAACCAAGAATGTCCTAGAATGTCCTGGCCTATGATTCTTGGATTCTGTCATATATCAAGGGTTCTGGATCTTATGATGTAAGGATTGCATTCATAGGTGCGTAGCATACCTCAGGCTTGTCTCCTCATCTTGTAAAATTCTTGTTCATGTTTTCTCAGAGTTATTCTACAGAGGGACTTACTGAAAAGTCATAATATAGACCAAAGCTAAATGGAAAAGACCTTTGGATTATCTACTGCTTTGATCTCCCTCGTAGCATTCCCAGTTGATATGAGACAATGAGTGCTACTCCCTGAGGAAAACACAGGGAAATGGTTTGCCCTTAGATCCAGAGTCCCCTTCATAGAACCCACAGGTTCTATTGTTTTGGAAGAGAATCTGAAATCAGATCTTTAGCACTTTCTCAGTCCTTGATGGGTTCATGGCCATTCAGCCACCCCAGAGCTCCCAAAAGCCTTCCTTCCATCTCAGACCCATTAGTCAGTCAGTGAACTACCTTTCTTATTACTACCCAGGGGCTAGTGCTTGGGGAACATCCAAGTTTGGTCCTCGGAAGAGGAGAAATTGTCATTCCAGGTTCCAAAGTCCAGGGTCCCCGTTAAAGTTGCTGTGTTGCTCAAGGGATATGGCTGTCCAGTTCTACTTTCTGAAGTAGCCTATGTCTTCTTAGGTGAGCTGGGTGAAGTGGATGGATATAACAGCACCCTTTGTCATGGTTCCTGATACCAGCTATTCCAATATCATTGTGCCTACAATGGACACCGTCCAGATGTCTTTCCTCCTTGGGATACTCCTCACTAATAAGAAACCTGTAAGTCCCCAAACTGCTCCTTTCTTCCCCTAGAAATAGTGGTAAGAACCATCATTTTCAAGCTTTAACTTCTCTCTCCCTGAGGGTCAGCTTTGAAGGAAGGCCTGGGCCTGTCTGATATCTTTACTACTCTCCCCCCAGGTTCTGTGCATTGGGCCTACGGGCACAGGAAAAACAATCACCATTTTTGACAAACTCCTCAAGAACTTGCCTTTGGAATACATCACTCACTTTCTGACATTTTCAGCCCGGACCTCAGCCAATCAGACCCAGGACCTCATTGACAGCAAGCTGGATAAAAGGCAAAATTCCCTTTTGCTCTGGCCTCTTTGTTCCTCCTATAACCCTCAAAAATTCAGTGCACACAGCTTCAAAAAAATCCAGTTGCTACTATATCTGATAGTAGAGTGAAAAGAAACATTGTTATAAAATGGTAGGAAATGGCATGAGTTTCCCCAAGTTCACTCTCCCATTACACCAAGAGCATCAGGCCCTAGGACTGTGGGCAGGGGAGATCTCAAAGCTGGGCCACAAAGCTTTCCCCTCAGTGAGCTAGAGTTGAGTTTCCTGAGGGACAGCTTTGGCTACTATTTAGATTTTACTTAATCATGGTGTCCATTCATTCATTTATTCAATAACTTCTTATGGAGCACATGCTGGGATGCAGTCATAATAACTGAGGCTTTAAAAAAGTACATTTTGTACTTTAATTCATCTGATCCTCACAGCTCAGCTTGGGCTCCCCTGTGTGCTAAGTAATACAAGCATGAGAGTTTCCATTTTATATAGATGGAAGGAAACTGAGGCTCTGACTTGGAAGACCCTGACCAGCAATTCAAAAGATCCAGGGCTCTGTCCATTGGACCACACTGTCTCATAAAAGCATTCAGGACAATTTAGAGTAGTGTTGGGGAATGGAGGAGATGAGACACAATTCAATATAATGGAGAAGAGAGGAGATTAGACTCAGAGGTCTCAGGTTCCAGCCCCAACTTTGCTATTGTCTCCTCCTCTGATCTTGAGGAGGTCACAGCACTCTCGGCATCTTAGTGTCTTCATCCATCAAATGAGATGGTTAGACTTGATCTTCAAGGTCCCTACTAGCAAGGCACAGCATGATTCAATCCCAGGTGGTATTAGTGAGAAAGTAAGTGCTATCTGTCAGAGGAGACAGAGGTCAGCCTGGGCCAACTTGGCCAAGGAAGAGTGAGAGGTAGAGTGGCCCAGTGGATAGAGGGATGGCCTTCAGCTCTGACACATACTAACCAGGTATCTTGGGGCAAATGACTACCTCTCAGTAGTTTGAGATTCTCTACTACAGAGCATTTGTTGATCTGCTTTGACAAAGGGAGATTTCTTAGTGACAGTTCTCAACACTAATAAAATCACTGGTCTAGACTAAAAAAGCAAAACAAAAAGAAATAAAAGATAATACTGAGCAGATGGCCTCTTATGAGTAGCTAAGGATCTTTTGTTAACCCTCATGGCTAAGTAGAAGCACAAAGTCAAGACTAGCTCATTACTTGTTGAATTGGTTCCAGATGGAGCCCAGGTACTCTCTACCTCTTTTGTGATTCTGCACTTGCTCACAGAAGCTCTTCCTTCCTACAGGCGAAAGGGGGTGTTTGGACCCCCTTTGGGCCGGTTCTTCATATTCTTCATTGATGACTTGAACATGCCTGCCCTGGAGACCTATGGAGCCCAGCCTCCCATTGAGCTCTTGCGCCAATGGATGGATCATGGGGGCTGGTATGACAGAAAGATGATTGGTACGTGGCTACCCTTTTCTGAAGCATATAAGATTGGTTGGAAAACCCAGACTTAAATCCTGAGACCCAACCCTTAAAGAATTCCACAGTGGCTTTTTGCTTTGTCCTCTGACTCCTTGTGATATTCTGTAGGTAGTTTCAAGAACCTGGTGGACATTAACTTTGTATGTGCCATGGGACCACCAGGTGGAGGCCGGAATGCCATTACTCCCCGTTTTACCCACCATTTCAATTACCTCTCATTCATTGAAATGGATGACCAGAGCAAGAATCGCATCTTCTCTACCATTCTAGGGAGCTGGATGTGTAAGTATTTAGGATAGAGGCCTCAAAGACCAAAATTGCCCTTCCCACCATGACCTGGGAGAGTAGGAAGACTAGGTGAGACAAAATGAGGGAACCTGGCTCAAGACTTCCCTCAAACTTCACATTTTATCTATGAAGGAGGCTGAGCATTTGGAAGTAAGAATGAAAAGCAGATTGAGGCTTTTTACCTTTCCAGGATAAAATAAGATCAAAAGAAATAAAGGATATGCATCAGCAGATGCCCTCTTTACTAATAGTGGTCCCAAACTTCTCAACAGGCTTTGAGCAAATGGCCAATGAATGCCTCCCTCCTCTTGATCTTATAACATTTCATGATCAAACATTCCAGTCAGTGACAGTTGAAGTCTAGGTATTCCCTCTGCCTTAACCCAATGACCATGTTCTATACTAATTGAAAGAGCCGTCAGCCACGAGAAACACGATTGAAAGGTTTCCTTACTTTATTTTATAGCTGGACTCCTTGGAGAAAAGAGTTACAGAGATCCTGTGCGTAAGTTGAAGGCCTGAATAATAGAAAACACTGTAAAGGAATAAAAAACAACAATCCTCTAGAAACATTTATTGAGCTCTGTGTTGGCCACTGGACATACGAATAGGAAAGTGACCCTTGCCCTCAAGTAGGGCATAGTGTGGCCACCGCAGAAGAGAGTTTTGATCACAAGGGATGATGGGGGTAACCCTGGGTCAGTTCATCGCCATGCCTTTTGAAAGATGTATTTGTGTGTGTGTGTGTGTGTGTGTGTGTGTGTGTGTAAAATGTTCTGTTCTTGACGAGTAGAGGGGAAGAGGGTGATTGAATAGCTAGATTGGATAGCAGGATGTCAGTAGTGGATGGAGTGAAGTATAGTTTAGGAATGGCCACATGCGCTGTGTAAGGTGTTTGCTCTCGCCAATCAGGACAGCTCAGTCCCAGGGCAGATTCCTAAAATCTAATAAATTAAATGGGGAGATAATTGAGATGGACTTTCTTAAGCCTGGTCTGGAGGGTGGGCCAGCACAGAGCTGGCGAAAGATCTGAGAAGATGGATCTGGCCAGCCATAAGCTAGGCTAGGGAGGGTCCTGTTCTCCAGCCATATTTGTGGCACATATTCTAAAAGTCGTAGAATCCAGTGTCCGTTACATTCATTATATTCTCCCTGGAAAGGAGGGACTGTTTCAAGGTTCATATCTCCTGGCAGCCGGGGCATAGCCTGTCTTAGATCTTCAGCTGCAGGATCAGTCCTTCTGGAGGTGAGGCATGCTATTATGGAGAACACTAGTGGCTGGGCAGGAAGCACAACTTCAGAATCCTTGAGGCCCTTATTCAGACAGTAAAAGAATACAGGAAGTATTAATGGGATTTGGCATATGGGTGCATATAGTGGTTGAGAGAAGAGAGAAGTAAAGAATGACTCCAAGGTTGTGAATGTGGGAGGCTGGAGTCAGTCAACTAGCATTCACTGAGCCCTTAGTATGTGCCAAAGAAGTCCAGAGGGAAAGCCTGGAGGGGAATGAGGGTGACTTCAAAAGGGAAGAAGGGCTCAGTAGAAAGGGCATTTTATACAAGGCTAAGTGTGTGTGGGGTGAGATGATGAATTCCATTTTGGACATGCTAAGCTTGAGTTGCCAGTGGGACATGCAGAGAGATGTACCAGGCAGCTGGAATTATGGGATTGCATTGCTATCTAGGAGAGGATGAGGGCTAGATGGAGGATTTGGGCATCATTTTTGAAGAAATGATCATGGAACTCATAGGAGCTCATAGAGAGCAGGGAGTGAAGAGAAGACCCAGGACATAAACTTGGAGGTTTGGATACCTGCGCTTGATGGGCACATGGTAGATGGTGATCCAGTAAAGGAGAAGGGGTCAGGCAGATAGAAGGAAAACCAGGAATAGGCAGTATCTCAGAAGTCAAAAGTAAGTTTCAGAAGGAAAAGTCGGGATCAATCTGGTATTCCACATATCGGGAAATGCAAAATTAAGAAACCAGGCAAAGACATTTGGTATGGTGTGGAGAGTAAATGAAGGAAAGAAAGAACTGGAAGAATAAGAGAGGTGTTAGATTTTGGAGGGCTTTGAATGTCGGGGGGGGGGGAAGCATTTATAGTGAAAAATAACCAGGGCTGCCTCTGTTCAGATAATAAAAAAGCCCTTGTAAGTCTATTGTTCATTGCAGACCCTGCAGGCCTACCTTGACCATTTTGCATTCTTCTCTCCCTAATAGCGGGGGCCCCTGATGTGGCAGACTTGAATAAGCCCCTCGTTTCAGCCACCATCCAGGTATATGCCACCATCACCTCTCAGCTCCTGCCCACTCCAGCCAAGTGCCATTACACTTTTAACTTGAGGGACCTCTCCAAAGTCTTCCAGGGCATGCTCATGGCTGAGCCCTCCAAAATTCAGGTGAGGCCCTCAGTGAGAGCTCAGCCCCATATACTGAAATATCTCCTTCCTCTAAAAACTTGTTTGCAGAAATTCTAGAAGGAAAAAAGAAAAAAATACAAAAAAGAATCGGAAGATGGTTAAATCTTTATTGAGTTAGATTGAATAAGTTCAGTTCCCTTGGAGGCCTTGCAGTTGTGGCCTGGCAGAGAACTTAATCCCCTAGGTTGGAGTCTCTGCTCTGCCCCCGATGCTCTGGGTTCATCAATAAGTCTCATGTCCTCTCTGCCCTAGCTTCTTCATCTCCAAAGTCAGGTTATACTAGATTCTTATTCACATTATCCACTCACGGGCCCAGGACGATGATGAAAAAATATTGTTTCTTGGCTCATGAATCTCTTTAGGTGGAGGTGATCCTGAACTTTCAGACTCTCCTAGCAGAATATAAGCTCTGGTAGATCAAGTTCCATTTTGGCAATGGATTCTGTGTGCCCTCAAGGGACAAGCTGGGAGCAGCTAGGTGATTCAACAGATAGAGAGCCTCTAAAAACACCCAAGTGACAGCCCAAAGGGTGAAGGACCCCTGATTTGGGTGTTGTCATCCATATCAGTGGGGGAGAGTAACCTCATGGCTACTTGGGCAAGATCCCAGATCTTCTGAAGTTTTGAAATCAGTCAGTCAGAAGGATTTATTTAGCGGGCACTGTGTGCTAGGCACGGGGCTATAGGGAGACAATAGATAAAATAGAAAACCTTAGCACCCAGACTCCTGTATGATGTCATTCCAGCTGATGTGCACCTAGTCATGGGGGAAAGGAAGGCAGAAAAGATCATTTGTAACAAGGCCCAAGAAGACTATGTTTGGATTTGTCAAGGCACACATTTTGCTTTATGCTGAATTTGTTTCAAGATCAGAAGCCCCATTGTGCTCCTAGCTGTGCCCTGGAGCTTCAAGGGTTCACTTGAGAGGGGACAGCAACCAACCAGCACAACCTTCCTGGCTCAGGCCTTCTCTTCCTTCAATCTTCCAGGACAGGTTTGGCTTGGAAACTGATCTGTGGCAGGAAAATTATTATTCAATCAGAGAAGTCACAGAGCATGGATGGTCATTTCTCCAGAGGCCCAGAGCTGATTGGCCTTAGTGACCCTCTCTGATTCCTTCTTTGGGCAGGGTCAAGTGTATCTGACATCTTCCCTGTGATCTTTGGGCATCTTATCTAATCCTCAGAGAAGAAAGGGTGAGAGAAGGCCAGAGCATTTGGAGGGAATCCTTCCCTCTCTCCCCATTTCTCCATCCTCTGAGTTACACAAGTAAGTTAGTTAGAAAGATTCTCTGAGCTCTCCCTCTCCTTTGGGCAAGCTGCCTCAGTTTGTTCCTTTTTGAGGGCTCCTGGAGTCCATTGCCAACATGGAGCCTGACCTTCCAGAGCTTATTCTCTGCTAAGGAGAGGTGGTGGTGGTGTTTTTTTTTAAACCCTTATCTTCCATTTTAGAATCAATACTGGGTATTGGTTCTAAGGCAGAAGAGTGGTAAGGGCTAGGCAATGGGGATTAAGTGACTTGCTCAGGGTCACACAGCTAGGGAGCATCTGAGGCTAGATTTGAACCTAGGACCTCCAGTCTCTGGGTCTGGCTCTCAATCCACTGAGGCACCTAGCTGCCCCCTAGAAAAGGTTTTGAAAATTCACCTAGGTCACCTCCACCTAGAAAGACTTGTGTGACAGAGATTCTCATAATCTGAAAGACCTGTGTGCCTTGGAGCTCCCCTTAAACTCTTATCCCAGCTCTTCTTATGCTGTGGTCACCTCCTGCTAGCATTGTCTTCCACTCTCTGTTTTGACCTGAGTTCCATAAGGGCAGGGACAGGTCAGAAAATCTCTATTTCTCATGAGTGACTGACATCGGACTCTAAGCACACTGGGCTCTGGGAATCTTTGACAAATTGAATTGAATCAAACTGAAAGTCAAAATCCAATTTTTCCAATATATTCAGCTCTACCTGGCCCTATACTGACTGTACTCAAGAGCATTCTGATTTATCAGTAGTCCACTGAAAAATATTTCCTGAGCACCTACTGTGTGTGCTCACCCCATATTCCAGGCTTGACTAGGGAGGATCATATGGAGACATGCTCATGGTCCACAAGGAGCTCATGGCATCGTTGAGGGAAAAAGGCAGAAACACTTATGGGAATTCACCAAAAGTGCCTCATGGATACTTTAGTTATTATTATTATTATTATTATTATTATTTTAACCCTTAACTTCTGTGTATTGGCTCCTAGGTGGAAGAGTGGTAAGGGTGGGCAATGGGGGTCAAGTGACTTGCCCATGGTCACACAGCTGGGAAGTGTCTGAGGCTGTATTTGAACCTAGGACCTCCCGTCTCTAGGCCTGGCTCTCAATCCACTGAGCTACCCAGCTGCCCCCAATACTTTAGTTATTAAGTGTTGTAGGCGAGGAGAGGAAGAATTTAGGTTGGGGTCCTAGAATGGAAGGAAGCTTTCTGAAGGAGATGGGAAGGAACTTGACATACATCATCAGGGGAGGAGTCTGAGGGAAAGGACAGGGAAATTGGGAGCCTGTCTGGAGCCATGGCAGAAGAGGCAGAGAAGCCAGATGGTGACCCCAAACCCAGAGTAGGGCACCTCAGGAAGAGTGGGAAATGGGCTAAACTTGAAGCCTTGAGACATGGGTTCAAATATTGCTCTGTGACCCTGAGCAAGTATCTTTATCCCCATTTGGACCTGTTTCTTCATAGGGATGATATTACTTTAACCATTCTCTCCCTTGGGGTTATTTTGAGGGGAATGCTCCGTAACCCTTTGAGTGCCAAAGAAATAGGAGCTAGTGTTATCTTGCTATGACCTTCATTTTGTCTTTGGCTCCAGGCTGGGCCGCCTGCTAACCTCTCCTTGTGGAAGAGGGTCCTCCAGCTAGCCAAGTCAAGATGGTGGGGGCGGGAGGAGGTGCCCATGAGCTTTGAGCTCTCTGCTATTTGTTTACTCAGAATAAGGTCCAGCTGCTGAGACTGTGGTACCATGAGAGCTGTCGGGTGTTCCGGGACCGTCTTGTCAATGATGAAGATCGGATTTGGTTTGACAAACTCATGGAAAGCAAGATGTTGCTGTGGAATACCTCCTTCTCTGAGGTCTGTCCCTACCAGCCCATCTTGTATGGAGACTTCATGATGCCGGGTAGTGACGTTAGGATTTATGAACTGATCGTTGACCAGGAGAAGGTAGGTAGAGGGTCCAGGGGTGGGTTTCTTGTCATCCCTGGGCTTTATTCAACTGGAGGCTCTCCTTCCATCCCGAATGCTGGTTGAATTGAACAGAAATGGTAGTGGGGAAGACCTGGTTTTCCTTTCTAGGGTCTGACCAGTTCTTCTCTCATTCCATACCCCACCAGTACTGGGCTTCCCACCTGGTCTTGTTCTATTTGTGTTTTTAAGAGGAAGCCCTTCTCTCTCAACCAAAGTATCCCTTATTAGAGATATTGTAGAGGAGATGCCTGGTCAGGTGTGGGTTTGACTAGATTACCTCAGCAATCCCTTCTAGCATGTGATTTTATAATGCCTAGAGTGGCTTAATGGTGTTATCCCCACCTTTTAGAGGGGCAAACTGAGTCCTACAGAGGCAGAAAGGTTCAGAGACAGCTAGTGAGTCAAATTGTCTGTCTTCCTCTTTGAATATTTTGCCTTTTATCCTTTATAGCTTCCTGGTCATTCCTAAGGGAGTCCAAAGCAGATGTGGGTACTTGCTGCCCATGGTGAAGAAGGTAGTGAAGGGTATCTTTTCTTGGCCCCTGGTTTAATCTGTGTTGGTTTCCAAATGCTTTGGTTATTCCAGGGCATGTAAGAAATGGGAAGGGACTCTGAGCTCCTGTTTCAGGAATCAGTCTCTTAAGAAGTACCCAGGGGAAGCTCTGGGTGGAAAAGCAGTCAGGGCCCTGCTGAGTCAGAGAGCCCTCTCACTTCTGTGGTTTCTGATGAGCTCAAGGTAAGGATAAAGGACCTTTGATCTCTGGCCTCAGATCTTTCTGGCCTCTTGGCTTCTTGCTTCTTTTAATCTCCTTGATATATGGATCATTAAAAACAAAAACCTATTAGGGAAGGAGCAGCATCCCACACCAGAAGGCTCTCTAGGAGAATTAATGTGATCAAAGTTAGAAAGGCCTTTTTATAGGACAGGGTAAATTTTTCCTACACTAAGTATCTTAATTCTAATTCTGGCTGTTCTCCATCTTTGCTCTCCCTCTTCCTCACCACCATGACCAAGGTGCTTAGAAAACTAGGTTTGTCTCATCTCTTGTGTCAGGGCATCCCAGACTCTGGAGCTGGAGGGGACTTAGAGATCTGGCCCAGCTCCCTCATTTGAAAGAGGGGAAAACCCAAACAGAGACAAGAAAGGGACTTACCCAAAGTCATACAGGTGGTAAGGAGCAGAGCCAGAATTCAAATCAAGGCTAAAGCATTTCCCCCTCCATTCCCCTATGTCTAGCCAGAATGTTTTTGTTCTTAACTGTAATAACAGTCCCCAAGAACAGTGTTGGGATTTTCTTTGTTTGCTTGTTTGCTTATTTTTTCATTTTGCATTAATTCCCTAGAACATCCAAACTACCCCCATTTACCCTACTTTCAATCTCTGACTCCATGGTATTTTGTAAGTGATAGTCCAGGAAATCTGGGTTCTAATTCCAACTTTGCCCGAATTGAGCATTGTGACCTTTGACAAGTCCCTTCTCTGCCTTGGACCTCATTTTCCCACCCTATAAGACCAGGGTCAAGTCTTTCTCTGCATGGTTATGACAGGCTGGTTCCATGACTCCTGCTCTCTTCACTCCCATTCCAGCCGAGACAGTCCCTGGGATCTGTGCGATGCCGAGGTGCTGACTCCACTCCTCTCTGGCCCTAGATGCAGCTTGTCATCGAGGAGTACATGGAAGACTATAACCAGGTCAACACGGCTAAGATGAAGCTGGTCCTTTTCATGGACGCCATGAGTCACATCTGCCGCATCAGCCGCATTCTGCGCCAGTCGCTAGGGAATGCCCTCCTCCTGGGGGTGGGGGGCAGTGGCCGAAACTCCCTCACGCGGCTTGCCTCTCACATGTACGAGACCATGCAGCCGGGGAAGGGGTGGGGGGAGAAAGGGTTGCAGGTCCGGGCTGGGGTGGCCCCTTGTTCTTCCTTATCCCAGAATAGAGAGGGCCCACGGTGGGGGCTGGTCAGAAGCCTCAGGTCTACATCTCAGCTATGGCAAATCACTCTCCCTCAAGAAGCCCAAGTTCCCTTAAAGGCAAAATGAGCATAATGCAGTTTGAACTATATTCCAGAGATGATGTGGGCGAGGAAAGGGCTTTGTAAACTTTGAAGCACTATTATTTCTACTAGCTTTAGCTCTGTGGCTACAGCTTCTACTCTTTTCTTCTTGTCTCTAAGCCCATGAAAAAAGAAGGAAAAGAAATGGGATAATCAGCTCATAGACAGAGTGTGGGGTCCTTAGCAATGCTTGCCCTCATTCGCCCGACTCATCACTATCATCACTCGGGGAAGAATAAGGATGCTTGGCCTTTGGTGCCTGAGGTAGTGATAGTGATAGTAGCAGCTGTGTCCAGCTGTAAGTAGACAAGGCAGGCAAGGGCTGGCCCTGCCAGCTGAGGTCCAGACCACCTTTCCAGCTCAAATCTTATGGCTTTAGCAACTGTAGAGATCAAGAGCTCACTGCTGCTTTTGCTAGACGTTTGCAAGTTGTTCCTTTGGCAATATATTCTAGATTTTGTCCAGAATCAAAGTCAAGCTCACTGGCTTTGTAGACAGTACTATTTTCAAAATTATGATGTCAGCCCTGCTCAACTTTTGGGGAACCTTTCTTTTTTTCCATATTTTTGCCAGGGTCAGTGACAATGGCTCAACAATCTATATATCTACTTCTTTTAGTACCCTTACCAGCAGCAGTTAGGTCTTCTTTTACCATCTCCTATTGAAATTCTTCCCTTCCTTCAATGAAGAGATTAGGCTTGGGCAGAAAAGGAATATGGATTGAGAGCCCATTCCACTTGTGTGGGCCAGAGTGAATAGGGACAAAGAATACACAGAGAAGAACAGTGGAGACATGGGACGTGAGATATGGCATGATTTTATACATTATATGATAGTAAATGAGGCACTGTTGGAAGTTTTAAAATAGGGAATGGACATGATCAGAGCTTTACATTATTTGGAAGATGATGCTGGCATGTGAAAGCTGGCTTGGAGGAGACAGCAAAGATTTAAAAGTCTATTACAAAGGAGGGCAGGTAGGTGGCTCAGTTACTTGAGAGCCAGGCCTAGAGATGGGAAGTCCTGCATTTAAATATGACCTAATACTTCCTAGCTGTCTGACCCTGGGCAAGTCACTTAAGCCTAGTTCTTACCACTCTTCTGTCTTGGAACCAATGCTCAGTATTGATTCTAAGACAGAAGGTAACGATTAAGAAAATGTCTATTACAAAACAAAATACCAATAAAAATTATTTTTTTTAAAAAAGGTCTATTACAATAGGTAGGCCAGGCCAGAGATAAGAGAGACCCAAAGTAGGGTGGTGGCTCTGAGATTGAGAGGAAGTGACAGAAGATTTGGGAGGGAGGTTAAAAATGACAGATGGCTGGCCATTCAGGAAAATGAAAGAATAAGTTATAAATGGGTGACCCTATGGTCCTAAAAGGTCATCTTTGCCTTTGTATACATCTGTAGATTCCCCTTAATTCCCTTTCATGTCTCTTTTGGGTAAGGGGCACAGAAAAACAAGGTAACACCCAAGAGAGGCCCCTGGGAACACCTGATATCAGGTCATGAATTGCCTGCCTTAAATCTTTGCCCACTAAAACCTGCTCAATAAAAATCTCATCTAAACAAGAATATAGGGGAGACCAGGGTAAAATAATAGAGGAAAGAGGCACTTGGTTATATCAATGTTTGAGAAATAACTGTCTATGCTACAGCTCTCTTATCTATCCTTCCTGGAACCTAGGGTGATCAGGGGACAACCCAAAGGGAGAAGCCCACTGAGCAACCAGTCACCTGTCTCACCCGACACATTTCTTCCAGGGCTGAGTATGAGTGCTTCCAGATTGAACTATCTAAGAACTATGGGATGAGTGAGTGGCGTGAAGATGTCAAGAAGATCCTGCTGAAGGCTGGTCTGCACAGACTCTCTGTCACTTTCCTGTTTTCAGACACACAGGTGCCATAATGAGACAGGGCGGGTTAAGGAATAGACATTGTTACTTCAGGCTGGGAGAAGGTGAAACCCAGGAGTGACCAGAAGCTAAACCTCAGGGTCAGATTTTGTGGCACTCCACCCCTACCCCCTTCCCCAGAGGCTAGCCCTTCTCCAGTGGCATAATATTGATTGAAATGAGACTACATCCTCATGAGTCTGACATTTTCCAGATGGAAACCAAAGCCTAAAGACACCAAATGTCTTACACATGGACTCCTGATTACTCTGTAGCAGAATTGGGACTATGATCCAAGTTCCTGACTCCCAGGCAAGGGATCTTCCTATACCCTTATGCAGTTTCATAAATGAATGAAGTACCAGCTAAGCTTTCCAGAGCTGAATAAAGCTTAGTGCCCAGAAGGAAAGGTCGAGTCTCTGGCTTGAAAACCAAAAGCGTGCTTTAACATAATACTTGTTTCTGACAAGAGACCCTTAATTGAGGGAGCTAGATCTTTGCATCTTCTTCAGAATACTCCAGCACCCCAAGATCTGAGGCAGGAGCCATTTGCTCAGTTGGCATCCTCTGCAGTGGAGGGTACCTGAAGAACATTGCCTTTTTTCTCTCCCCTTCCTAGATTAAAAATGAGTCCTTCTTGGAGGATATCAACAATGTTCTGAACTCTGGGGACATTCCTAACCTGTACTCCCCAGATGAGCAAGACCAGATCCTCACCAGTATGCGGCCTCTTATTCAGGAGCTAGGACTGCAGCCCACCAAAGCCAATCTGATGGCTGGCTACACAGGCATTGTACGAAGTAACATTCACATGGTACTGTGCATGAGGTAAGGTCTATCCTTCTGCCCTTGCCCACCATCTCTCAGCTATTTGTAGTAATGGGGATAGGAGAAGGGGAGGTGCTTCAGGAAGGGCTAGGCAAGTCACTGTCATTCCTGGACAATCCACAAATTTTATTTTTATATTACCCCGCCTTCCCATCTAAACATTTTCCCAGAATTGCCAGAAAGGCCCCCTCATTGTTCCCCTTGGTTTTGTTTCTGCATCCCTTTGAGAGTATTTCAATACCAGACATGTAGTCTCTTAGTTTAGGTACAAAATCACTTTTCTCCAATAAGTTTGAAGCCAATATTCCTTCATTTCTCACAAAAGCATTTACTGAAGCTTCCCACTTTTATTAGAATCCTGTGCTTAGGGCTTGGGGAGATAGAGATATCAATAGGCTAAGATTCCTGCCTGCAAGGAACTCCAGGAGGTCTTGTATTAAGTGGATCAAACAAGTATACATACAATTAAAAAAAAAAAAGGAAAAATGTGATAATCAAAAGACGGGCACAGAATCAATATCAGGGTTTAAAGGAGGAAGAAATCTCTTCTGTCTGTAGGATGGGGAAGACTTTATGAAGGAAATGGCATCTGAGTTAGGCCTTGAATTATGGGTAGTTAATAGACTGGTAAGGGTGGTAGAGATATTCCAGACAGAGGCAACAGTATTAGCAAAAAGGTGTGGGTAACCTGGCCTCAGCCATTTCCCAGCTGTGTGACCCTAGGCAAGTCACTTGACCCCCATTGCCCACCCTTACCACTCTTCCACCTATGAGACAATACACCGAAGTACAAGGGTTTAAAAAAAAAAGGTGTGGGAAATGTTTGGAAAACAAGTTATTCGCTTTGTCTGGAACAGAAAGTGTATGTACAAGGTAGACTGAAGAAGTATGAACTCAGGTGGCTGCGTAGTAGAGGACTTCAAATCTTAGACCCAGAATGGATTTAATTTGATAAGAAATGGCTATTTCAGATTGTTGAGCAGGGATGATGATGGATGTATATGTTAGTATCAGAGCTGTGCTTGAGAAAGAAAGAAAGAAATGTGTAGGATGAAGAAGGTTATGAATAGAAATGAAGAAGATCAGGCAGGCTTGTTAGGGGGTTAGTATGGTAGGCCAAGCCAGAAGCAGTAAGAATCTGAGCTCTAGAGGTGGGATGGCTATAGGAATGGAAAAGAGGCAAGAAAATTAGGAGAACCAGAAGTGACAGAGTTTATTATTGGGGCATGGGGAAGGAAGAGAGGAATTAAAGAACAATACTTGGGATAATTTGGAAGTTTTGAATCAGAGTGATTGAGAGAATAGTGCCATTAACAGAAATGGGGAAGTCAAGAAGGAAGAACTGATTTTGTAAAAAAGATGTTTTGTGCACCTTGAGTTTAAGAAGAAGATAGGACATCTAGGTAGAAATGGCAAGCAGGTAGTTGGAAATGTGGATTTGGGGATTGGGAGAGAAGTCAGGGCCAGACCGACATACAGAGTTGGAAGTCACCTACACAAAGGTGATAGTTCATTATTTAGAGATCTCTGGAGACCTCAGTAACAGCAGTTTCACTCAGAAGGTAGGGACAGAGAAGGGTAAGAATCGGAGACCACGGGTTAAGGAGGGAGTAGATAATGGAGACGTTAAGTGTAAAACTATCTTTTTGAGAAATTTGATAAGAAAAAAGAGGAGGAAGAAAGAGTGGTTGGTAGAGCTACAAGAAGTTTTAGATTATTTTTTTAAAGACAGGAACCTGAGGTTGAAGAGAGAAAGGAGCCAATGGAGAGAGGAATCAGTGATGGAACACAGTCTACACATTAAAATTCTCTTATCACTGCTTTATTCCACATCTCCTCCATCCATTCTCCAGAAATGAATCCAGTTTCTATAATCCCCAGGACTAAGGGTGCCAGGAAGGCATCTTATTCCAAGGAAGGAATACCCCCCAGTCTATATTACAATTGAGTTCATTTTTATTTATAGTTTGTGGGAGCTCGAGCATAGGCTGACTGTCAAAGCTCTGATTTGACTTCTAAATATTGATCACTTCCCAGCCCTATCGGAGAGGTCTTTCGAGCCCGCCTGAGACAATTTCCCTCATTGGTCAACTGCTGTACCATTGATTGGTTCAATGAGTGGCCATCTGAAGCTCTGGAATCTGTGGCGTCCAGATTTCTGAAGGAGATCCCTGAGTTGGACATCACAAATGAGGTGATGGATGGCATGGTAAGTTGCCTTCTTATATTTCTGTGTCTTGGATTTTCTTCAAAGAAGGAGGTGGTTCCCTTCTCTGATGCCTTCCCAGAAAATTCCTTTGGCAATGATAATGGTAGCTCCCTAAACCAAACTAAAGCTCTCTTTACTTTGGGATAAAGAGACTGTATAAAGCCAAGGTAGTGATAGTGTTAAAACTGAGGTTTTTTTGTTTATTTGTTCGTTTGTTTTTCTTCTAAACAGAAGACAGTATGATGCAGGGAAATAAGGAGACCTAGATTCTAATTCTGGCCTTGTCTTTGATGTGTTATGTGATCTTGGGCAAGCCTTTTCCCCTCTCCAGGCTTCAGTTTCCCCTCTCTGTGAAGTGGAAAGGGAGATTTGGACCAGGGGTGGCTCAGTGGATTGAGAGCCAGGCCTAGAGACAGGAGGACTTTGGTTCAAATCTGGCCTCAGACACTTCCTAGCTGTGTGACCCTGGGCAGGTCACTGCACCCCTATTGCCTAGTCCTTGCCACTTTTTCGCCTTAGAACCAATACATAGTATTGATTCTAAGATGGAAGGTAAGGATTAAAAAAAAAATAAAATAGTCCCTTCTAGCTCAGATAATCTGTGTTCCTATAGAGCTTATCCTATCCTATCTAAGGGACTACAAACTTGATTTTGAACTCATAGCATCTCTTAATTTGGTAAGAAGACTAAAATACAAGAAGGGGAATGACTTGCTTCAACCCATATGTACCTGTATTTAGCGACAGCTCTCACCTTGAGAGTAGCCTCTTCCCTTCCAGGAGATATAATCCTAGCTCTAGTTCAGAGAGAGAAGGAAGAAAGAGGCACTCTCTAGGGCTGTGCTATGAGGTAGGGCAATACAGAGAACCTTTCTTGATATGCCCTACTTGCTAGACAGCCTCAGAGTCATACCTGCCAGCTCTTCTTTACTCTTCTGCTTTTGGTCCCAGTGTGGGACTGACAGAGCTATGTGAGACATGCTCATCCCTAGCAATGCCCTCTATCTATAGTAGTTGCATCCTGATCCCTTCATCTCCTAGAAAGGTGGTTATCAATAGGTTGATGGGCTTCTCCGATCCCTCTAGATCCAAGTTTGTGTTCGCATACACCAGTCTGTGGCCAAAAAGTGCATTGACTATCTACTAGAGTTGGCCCGTCACAATTATGTCACTCCCAAGAGCTATCTGGAGTTGCTGAACATCTTCTCTGCCCTGATTGGAGAAAAGAAACAGGAATTAAAGACAGGCAAGAATCGTATGAAGAGCGGCTTAGATAAGGTAGGTGCTTCAGAGAAAAGATTCAACTGTAGCACTTTAATGCTCGAACAATTTAGCCCTTCTTAGAAGCATTGAGTTGCCCAACCATTAATGCATACCTTTGGCCACCATTTTGAGAGGCATTGGTACACCATGGGCATTTTTCTGAATAGTACATCTAAAATTCTGCTAAGTTACCATCCATTAGGTAAAAATGGGTACTTGGACTTGGGAGTCTCAGCAGCTTGGCTTCCCATTCTAAAAATATGTGTTAAAACCATTGGGAAAACTGGTAAGCAGTCTGGTAAAAACGAGGTATAGACTAACATCTTATACCAGTGATGGGCAAACTATGTCCCGCGGGCCAGATGGGGCCCCCTGAAATGTTCTATCTGGCTGTGCAACATTATTCCTAATCTGACAAATACAATGAGTAGGATACAATACAATGAAACTTTGAAAGAGTTGCCTTAGAAACAGACTGACAGATGAGCATTTCCTTCCCTTTGGCCCCCTCTTTAAAAAGTTTGCCCATCACTGTCTTATACCATATACCAAGACAAACTCCAAATGGATATATGATTTAAACATAAAAGAGGGACATAATTAAAAAAATAATTTAGAATATTTTCCTATAGCTACATGATTCATGTTGTTTTCCTCCCCTCTTCCCAACTTCCTCACTGAGCCAATGAGCAATTCCTCTGGGTTATCCATGTATCATTGTTCAAAACCTATTTCCATATTATTAATATTTGCAATTGAGTGATCATTTAAAGTCAACATCCCCAATCACATCCCCATCAAATCACACGATCTATCATATGTTTTTCTTCTGTGTTTCTGCTCCCACTGTTTTTTCTCTGGCTATGGATAGCGTTCTTTCTCATAAGTTCTTCTGGATTGTCCTGGATCATTGCATTACTACTAGGAAAGAAGTCAATTACATTTGATTGTACCATCTCTGTGTACAATGTTCTCCTGGTTCTGTTTCTTTCACTTTGTATCAATTCCTGGAGATTGTTCCAGTTCACATGGAATTCCTCCAGTTCATCATTCCTTTCAGCACAATAATATTCCATCACCAACAGATACCACAATTTGTTCAGCCATTCCCCAATCAAGGGACAGCCCCTCATTTTCCAGTTTTTTGCCACTACAAAGAGCGAGGCTATAAATATTTTTGTACAAATACACGTATTTATACATATATACATAAATATTTTTGTATTTATATTTGTATTATATATTTGTACGTATATACATAAATATTTTTGAGCTTATCTCTTTCAGGTACAAACCCAGCAGTGGTATGGCTGGGTCAAAGGGCAGGCAGTCATTTAAAGCTCATTGGGCATTGTTCCAAATTGCCCTCCAGAATGGTTGGATCAATTCACAACTCCACCAGCAATGTATTAGTGTCCCAATTTGGCCACATCCCCTCCAACATTTATTATTTTCCTTCACTGTCATATTGGCCAACTTGCTAGGTGTGAGGTCGTACCTCAGATTGTTTTGATTTGCATTTCTCTAATTATGAGAGATTTATTTTTTTTAATTTATTTTTTATTTTTTAGAAAAAATTTTCCATGGTTACATAATTCATGTTCTTGCTCTCTCTCTCTCCCCACCCCCTACCCCGCAGTAGCCGACATACATTTCCATTGGTTTCTTCCTGTGTCATCGATCAAGACTTATTTCCATATTATTGATAATTGTTCTCTGGTGGTCATTAAGAGTCTACATCCTAATTGTGTCTGCATCAACCCATGTGCTCAAGCAGTTGTTTTTCTTCTATGTTTCCACTCCTGTAGTTCTTCCTCTGAATGTGGGTAGTGTTCTTTACCATAAATCCCTCAAATTGTCCTGGGTCATTGCATTGCTGCTAGTACAGAAGTCCATTACATTTGATTTTACCACAGTATATCAGTCTCTGTGTATAATGTTCTTCTGGCTCTGCTCCTTTCACTCTGCATCAATTCCTGGAGGTCTTTCCAGTTCACATGGAATTCCTCCAATTTATTATTCCTTTGAGCATGATAGTATTCCATCACCAGCATATACCACAATTTGTTCAGCCATTCCCCAATTGAAGGACATACCCTCATTTTCCAGTTTTTTGCCACCACAAAGAGTGCAGCTAAAAATATTTATGTACAAGTCTGTTTATGATCTCTTTGGGGTACAAACCCAGCAATGGTATGGCTGAATCAAAGGGCAGGAATTCTTTTAGTGCTCTTTGAACATAGTTCCAAATTGCCATCCAGAATGGTTGGATCAATTCACAATTCCACCAGCAATGCATTAATGTCCCAATTTTGCCACATCCCCTCAAACATTCATTACTCTCCCCTGCTGTCATTTTAGTCAATCTGCTAGGTGTGAGGTGATACCTCAGAGTTGTTTTGATTTGCATTTATCTAATTATCAGAGATTTAGAACACTTTCTCATGTTCTTATTGATAGTTTTGATTTCTTTATCTGAAAATTGCCTATTTTTTCATGTGTTTATTGATAGTTTTGATTTCTTTATCTGAAAACTGCCTTTCCATGAAAAGAGGGACATCATAAGTAAATCAGAGGAGCATAGAAGAAAGAGCCTGTCAGATCTATAGATAGAGGAAGAGAGAGAAAAGTCCATAGGAGATAAAATGAACAATTTTGATTCAATAAAATATTAGAGTTTGTGCATAAGTAAAGCCAATTCAACTAAAATTGGAAGAGAATCAGGAAACTGACAAAAAACAAAAAATCATTGTAGCAAATTCTACTGAAGAGATATTGGGAACCAATTCAAATTTATAAGAATAATAATTGTCTATATAGTTAAAGAATATGAATAGACATTTTTCAGAGGAAGAAATCCAAGCTAATAAAATTTGTATGAAAAAAATGCTTTATATCACTAATTTTAAAAATGCAATTTAAACCAACTCTTTGATACCATTCCACACTCCTCAGATTGGCAAAGCTAACAAAAAAGGGAAAATGACAAATGCAACTGTGAGAGAACAGATGCATTAATGGTAAAATTGAAAACTGGTTCAGCTATTGTGGAAAGCAAATTAGAGCTTTGCCCCCCAAAACTGTGCATGCCTTTTGTCCCAAGATACTGCCACTAAACCTGTACCCCAAAAGGAACAAAGAAAGAAGAAAAGGGACCATGTGTACAAAAATATTTATAGTAGGTTTTTTTTCATGGAGGGAAAGAATAAACATTGCCTAAGCACCTACTATGTGCCAACTCGTGGGGATACAAATAGAGGCAAAAGACAGTCCTTGTCCTAAAGGAGCTCATGATCAAATGGCTCTATAAGAGAAGAGAATGCAAAGAATTGGAAACTGAGTGGGATGCCCATCATTTGAGGAATGGGATGGAATATTACTGTGTTGCAAGTAATAAAGAGGATAGTTTCAGAGAAAACTGGAAAGAGTTGTATGAACTCATGCAAAGGGAACAGAACACTGTATACAACAACAACAACAACAATATTGTAAAGACAACTTTGAACTGTGTTTGGATCAATACAATGATCAACTGCAGTTCCAAAGCTCTCCTGCCCACCTCCTAGAGACAGAAGTGATGGACTCAGAGTGCAAACTGAAATATACTTTTTTCCAGCATGACCAACTTGGGAATTTGTTTTGTATGACTATGTGTTGATAATGGGTATTGTTTTTCTTGTTAATGTCTCTGTGTGTGGTAGTGGCAGGGAGGTGGGAGAAAGAGAATGTGGACCTGAAAATAAAAGAAAATAGAATTTTAAAAAGTATTAAGTACCTACTAGTACAAAGGCAGCACTATGTTGGCTGCCAAATTAGATAAGATTCTGTCTCTACTCTCACAGATCTCACCATCTGATAGGGGGAAAGGACACCAGCTCAGATCAATCTATAACACAAGGTTGCATGAAAAGTACATTAAAAATTTACAAAACAAAGTGCTAGGGCAGCTGGGTAGCTCAGTGGAGTGAGAGTCAGGCCTAGAGACAGGAGGTCCTAGGTTCAAACCCGGCCTCAGCCACTTCCCAGCTGTGTGACCCTGGGCAAGTCACTTGACCCCCCATTGCCCACCCTTACCAATCTTCTACCTATGAGACAATACACCGAAGTACAAGGGTTTAAAAACAAAACAAAACAAAAAAAAAAAACAAAGTGCTACGTGTGTTCTGTTGGGGGAGGCTATTACTGACCAAGGGACCAGGAAAGACTTTATGGCACTCCAGTTGGGTAGGAATTTAACAGATTGAGAAGAGAGGATATTCTGGGCATGGGGAACAAACTGCAAGCACATCAATTGAAATGGAGGCGTAAGAATGCAGGGCAGAGAGTAACCTAGTTTGCTGGAGTGCAGATTATGTAGAGGGAAGGGGAAGGACCTTGAGAATTTTGTAAAGGTAGAATGGAAGCTAATGAATGCCATGTAGAGAAATTTAAACCTTAATTTGCATGCAAAAGGGAAGCACTCTTAAGATTTTTGAGCAGTAAAGTAATACTACCAGATCTCTGCATAAGGAAGATTAGAAGAAGAAGATGGACATGGAAAATGGTGATACTGAGGGTTGGTACTAGGGCAGTGACCCTGGGAACAAAGAGAGTGTAAATTTGAGATATCGTAGAGGAGTCATTGGGAGTTGGGCAAAGGAAGGAGTTGGAATTGACAGAACCTAGTAATTAATTGCACATGAAAGGCAAAGAAAGAAATGTTGAAGATAATGATAGGGTTGCAGATTTGGGCATTGGATGAATAGTGGGTATCACCAAAACAAAAATACAGAATAATTAAATCAGAAAAAACAGCAGGTCCTGGAGCATCCCAGTAAGAGCCTTGTAAATTGATGGAGAGGATGATCTGGAGCTTAAGAGAGTTCAATAGTAGATAGAGACTAGGAAGTCATATGGAGTATATAAAGCATATAAAGCACTGATCTTAAAAATCAAGAGACCTGGGTTCAAATCCAAAGCTCGAATCCATATTCTACTATTTATTACCTATATGTCCCAAGGCAGGTTGTTTTTACCTTGCTGAGCCTGTTTAATCTATAAAATGGGGGTTATATATTATCTACATCCCAAGGCTTTTTTAAAAAAAACTTATTTTTAACATTGTTTTTAAATTTTTTAGTTCTGACTTCTCTATCTCCCTCCCAACCCTCCTTTACACATTGTGAAGCCAATAAATGTGATAACAAATAGACATGTGAAATCATGCAAAACATACTTCCATATTAACCAAGTAACAAAAAAATAAAGTTTTAATAGTATACTTTAATCTGCATTCAGACTCTATCAGTTCTTTCTCTGGAGGCAGATGGCACTTTCCATCATAAATCCTTCAGAAATGTCTTGAATCATTGGATTGATTAGAGTAGCCTAGCCATTCAGAGTTGATTATCATATACTATTGCTGTTACTATGTACAATGTTCTTCTGGTTTTGCTCATTTCATTTTGTATCAGTTCATATAAATCTTCCTATGTTTTTCTGAAAACCATTCTGTTTCTCATTTCTAATAGCACAATAGTTCTCTATCAAAACCCTATACCATAACTTGTCTAGCCATTCCCCAATAGATGGACATCCTCTCTGTTGCCAGGTCTTTGCCACTGCAAAAAGTTGCTATAAATATTTTTGTACATTTTTCTTTTTCTTTGCTCTCTTTGGGATACAGACTTAGTGCTGGTATTACTAGGTCAAAGAGAGTGCACAGTTTTATAGCCCTTTGGGGAACATAGTTCCAGACTGCTCTCCTTGGAATGATTGGGATCAGCTCACAACTCTACCAATCCAATTTTTCTATATCCCCTCCACCATTTGCCATTTTCCTTTCCTGTTATTTAGTTAATCTGATAAATGTGAGGTATTACCTTAGAGTTGTTTTATTTTGCCTAACTCTAATCAATAGTGATTTAGAGAATTTTTTCATATGACTATAGATAGCTTTGATTTCTTCTTCTGAAACCTGCCTATTCATATCCTTTGACCATTTATCAATTAGAGAAGGTTCATAAATTTTACTTGCGCCTTTATCAGAGAAACTTGGATTTAAAAAATTTTCCTTCCAGTTTCCTGTTTTCCTTCTAATCTTGGCTGCATTGGTTTTGTTTGTACAATTTTTTTTTTACTTTAATGTAATCAAAGTTATCTGTTTTATATCCCATGATGCTCTGTATCTCTTGTTTGGTCACAAATTTTTCCCTCATCCATAGATTTGAAAGGTAAAATTTCCCTAGCTTCCCTAATTTGCTTATAATATCACTATGTCTAAATTATGTGCCCATTTTGACTTTATCTTGGTATACAGTGTGAAATGTTGGTCTATACCTAGTTTCTGCCAAATTGATTTCCAGTTTTCCCAGCAATTTTTTTGTCAGTGAGCTCTTGTCCCAAAAGCTTGGATCTTTGCATTTATGAAATACTATATTACTAGTCATTTACTACTGTGTATTGTGTACCTAATAAATTCCATTGATCCACCACTTTTTTTCTTAGCCAGTACTATATTGTTTTAATGATTACTCCTTTACAGTTTGAGTATAGAGTACAGTTTGAGATTTGGTATGATTCACATTTTTTCATTGATTCCCTTGATATTCAAGACTTTTTTCTTCTGCATTAGTTTTATTATTTTTTCTAGCTCTATAAAATAATTTTTGAGTAATTTGATATGGAACCGAATAAACAAATAAATTTAGGCAGGATGGACATTTGTATTATTTTGGTTCAGCTTACTCCTGAGCAATTAATATTTCTCCAATTGTTTAGATATGACTTTATTTGTGTAAAATGTATTTTGTAACTGTATAGTTACTGTATAGTTCCTATGTTTGTCTTGGCCAATAGGCTCAAGTATTTTATATTGTCTTCAGGTATTTTAAATGGAATTTCTCTTTCTGTCTTTTCCTGATGGACTTTGTTGGTAATGCATAGAAATGCTTATGATTTATGTGGGTCTATTTTATATTTGGCAGCTTTGCTGAAGTAGTTAATTATTCATATAGTTCCCGAGTTTATCTTAGCAGGTAGACTCCCAAATATTTTATGGTTTATATTCCAGCAGCATATAAGGTCTTCACAGATAACAACTAGCTGTTATGTCTTTGAAGCCCTAGCCTCACAGAGTGCCTTGAATATAAAGTTTAATAAATCTTTGTTGAAAGTTTATTGAATTACAGACTTTTTCCTTATAAAAATAGAACATTTCCCTAAAGACACTAAGTATAGTATTTATTAATTCCAATTGCTGTTAATTTTTAATTTTATTGTTTATTTTAAACTTTTTATTTTTTAAGTTAAAAATCCTCTCTCCTCTAGATCTTCCTCTACCCATTGAGAATGCAAGCAATATATCCATTGTACATATAAAATCATGCAAAACATATTTCCATATAAGCTGTACTTCAAGAAAAGTAAAAAAAATAAATAAGGTGAAAAAATTATTCAGTTCATCAGTTCTCTTTCTGGCAATGGATAGCATTTATCATCATGAGTCCTTTTGAATTGTCTTGTATCATTGTATTGATCAGAGTAGTTAAGTCCTTCACAGTTGATCATTGTTATACTGTGTTTTGGCTCCAAGGCAGAAGAGTGGTAAGGGCTAGGCAATGGGGGTTAAGTGACTTGCCCAGGGTCACACAGCTGGGAAGTGTCTGAGGTCAGTTTTGAACCTAGGACTTCCCGTCTCTAGGCCTGGCTCTCAATCCACTGAACTACCCAGCTGCCCCACTTTGTTACAGTATTGCTCTTACTGTGTACATGGTTTTCCTGGTTCTGCTTATTTCACTTTGCATCAGCTCATATAAATCTTTCTAGGTTTTTCTAAAACCATTCCCCTCATCATTTCTTATGATTGCTAATAATTTCTAATTACTATTCTTTATAAAAGTGAATGACATAACATATGTGAGAAGCCAAGCATGTGTGGGTGAAGATTAGAGGGTCCCCTATAATTGGCTGTTTTCTGTTCTTGTTCATCCAGCGTAGAAAGAGGGAAAAGAAAATCTTTGCTCTTCTGCCCCATTCACTATTTACCAATTGGGAATTAAAGAAATTAATTTGAACAGTTACAAAATTTAAAAAAAAAGTGAAGGACATAAAATTTAGAGCAAGATTGTGAATACAGTTATGTGATTAATATACAAATCTGTCCCTTTTTCCAGAATCTTTACCAAATCTTAAGAGCCCAAACCATCCTACCAAGAACAAAATCCAAGCCCAAAGACTACCAGAGAACATCATAGACCATAAATAGTAATTCTTAGGTCATCTAATCACCCTCTTCTCCACCCATATCTCTCCCCTCCTAGGCCCTGACTCAGCCCAGGCTATGAGAGACATTTTAGTTTTATCATCTGTAAAATGAGAGGGCTGGACGGGATGACCTTTTCAATTCTAAAGTCACCTTTCCATTCTTCTTCCTAATTCTGAGACTTCCGAGGAAGAAGGGAGTCACCCATTCCTCACCTTCAGGGAAGTCCCTTCAGTGATGGCCCCGAAGCTGCAGCAGAATGTGCCATTCCTTAGCCTACCCGCCATTCAGAATGGAAATGTTGGCTTCATCATGTGTGTCCTTGGTATAAACCGCTCAGAACGGAGGCAGTTAGGCAAGGTGAAGCAAACATGTAGCAGAAAGCGTGTTCAGCAGCCCCCCAGCCCCCAGCTGCCCCTGGGGAAGGTTTCGGTGGTGAAGGCTTCAGGAGATGCACGGCTGCCACGCTATAGTGGTGGGTCCTGCATGCTGCTCCCCTCCCTGTCCCTCCATCCCAATCTCGGTGTCCACCCAGTCCTGGGCCCCGAGCACGGCCCCGCTTCTCCATCTCCTCCTGAACACTCGGCTTCCTCAGCACTCACTGAAGTTTCCTTCCTTGGGCAGCTACTCCGGACGGCAGAGGATGTGGCCAAGATGCAAGAAGAGCTGGAAACCATGCGCCCGCTGCTAGAAGAAGCTGCCCAAGACACCCTCGTCACCATGGAACAAATAAAGGTGGGCAGAGGGTGGGGAAAGATGGAAGCATCCTCCCGGGGGCTCTCCCGGAGGGTGCCGGCATCGGTGGCCGCCCGGCCCTGCCCCAGGCCTCGAGGCTCTGTGTTCTGCTCCCCAGATTGACACCGCTATAGCAGAGGAGACGCGGAATGCCGTACAGGCGGAGGAGAACAAAGCCAACGAGAAGGCCAAGAAGGCTCAGGCTATTGCCGATGATGCCCAGAAGGACCTGGATGAGGCTCTGCCAGCCCTAGATGCCGCCCTGGCTAGTCTGAGGAACCTTAACAAGAATGATGTGACTGAGGTGAGAGGGGCCAGTTCGGAGGATGGGCTTCTCCCCTCATGCAAATCTGCATCTCTCCTGGGATACTGGGGGGAGGGTAGGTGGGATAACTAACATAACATCAGGGAAAGGCAGGGAACAGGCAGATTGTCAGGCCCCTTCCGGGCCGCCTGTCCTGAACCCAAGGAGTCCAGTTCTGAATTAAAGGAGCTTCAAAGGCAGGGATGGGCCCAGAGCAGACAACACCATTCAGTTTCTTCCGGAGGAGTTCTCAAGCACCTACTGTGTGCAGAGTACACATTTGTACATGGTGGTGTGCTTTAGGATTCCTTGTTCTCCTTGAACATTACAGAAACTTTTTTTTAAAAATATTTTTAAACCCTTAACTTCTGTGTATTAGTTCCTTGGTGGAAGAGTGGTAAGGGTAGGCAATGGGGGTCAAGTGACTTGCCCAGGGTCACACAGCTGGGAAGTGTCTGAGGCCAGATTTGAACCTAGGACCTCCCGTCTCCTAGGCCTGGCTCTCAACCCACTGAGCTACCCAGCTGCCCCCAGAAACTTTTTTTAAAGGAACTTGGGCATCCCAGCCCTTTGGCTTTATAAACATTAAACATTAATTTGCAAGTAAAAAAGAGAGAGAGAGAGAAAGAGGGAGAGAGAGAGCGAGAGCGCGAGCAAGCACACTGTGCTAGGCACTGGGACACTGCCCTGTCTTTAAAGAATCCTGCCAAGAATGCACAGTCCAGAAGGGCAACATTAGTACAATTAGTCCTCAGCTTGGTTTAGGAGAACTTGAGTTCTAATCCTGCCCCTGACATTCATGAGCTATGTGACTATGGTCAAATTGTCTTACCCTTCTCTGAGCCTCAGATGAATTCATCAATAAAATGGAGATAATAATGGATTCTCTGCTGATCCTACAGGGAAGGCTTGTCGTGGAGCTCCAGTGAGAGAACACATTAAAGCACTTTGTAAAGCACTTTGTAAGCTGTAGAGTGTCATTGTTCATGCATTCAGGACCAAAAATGTTCTGAGAGATCCAAAGGGAAATATGGGGGGGGGGGGGAAGCAGATGGAGGCTGTAAGAGAGACAGAGAGTAACAGACCAGAAGGAGCAAGGCAGGAGAGGGACAGATGGACAGACAGGCAAGGAGAGGGGGGAGTCAGACAAACAGACACAGAGAGAGCCTGACAGGGAGGTGTAGAGAGAAGGAATCGGGGATAGAAGAGGGAGAGAGTACAAAAACATAAGCTAGAAAGAGAATGATGCCAAGTTGGAAAAGGTTTAGAATACCAGGCAAAAGGAGCTGGGTTACTCTGCAGGGCTATAAGGAACCATTGACTTGTTAGGGGAAAGGCGGTAGAAGGAATGATGCTAGAGTGTGAGCATGTCCATTCTGTGCTTCAAAGTAATCCAGCTCCCTGCTCAGAGCTGCTGCCTATCAGACCCCAGGTGGACATTACCAACCAACCAAGTCATCCCTGGAACATCTCTGATGCTCCTGCCCCCCCCCACCCCGGGAGAAGGACATCCATTCCCCAGCATCTGTTCAGAAGAACCTGGCCTGGCCCCCTGGGGAAATCACACTGGCTCACCTTCCCTGAAACCCCAGGCTCCTACAAGGTGGGGTGGCTCCAAGCCAGGAGCTTGGACATTTCACTGCTGGTGGCCCAGAGGCTCTATTCTCTAACCATATCCCCTAGTATCAGTCAACAAGTATTTATTAAATGGTAGACTCCTGGCTGCCTCATTAAGTTGTAGTTGAAGGAGGCTCAGAAACATAGCCCTGGCCTAGAGTCAAGTGGAAAAGGACTTGGGCACGACGTCCAAATTAATGCTGGCCTTGGGGCAGCTGGTGTGTGTTCTCCCACAGTCTTGGGACCTCTTAGCCTTGGCAGGGGGCGAGGGACACCAGGACAAAGGGAGAAGGCAGGCTGAGGCCAAATTGAGTCCCCTCTCCAGGAAAAGCTTACCCAAAACATCTCTCTGAAGGAGGCCTGGAACTCCCAGAGAGCTGCAGGAGTATAATGGATCTCAGCTTTGAGAATCTGCTCCTTCTACCTTCTTCCATGCCAGGAAAAGCTATGGCCAAGTCAAAAAATCTTTATCCTCTGCCACTAGTTCAGCTAAGCCCTCACCTACTCGCCTGATAAATTCACTTGGGCTGCTATAGGAAGGGGTTTTTAGACCTTTTTTTGTCTAACTTAGGAAAGAATCTTTACTGATGAGAACTGGAGGGAGCCCTAGAGGTCATCTTGTTCAGCCATATTCCATATTCCAGTAGAGGAAGTCCAAAGAAATTGGGTATTGGACTTATCTTGAGTCCATAGTAAATCAGTGGCAGGAATGAGACAGAATCTTCTAACTTCCCAGGACAAGACTCTTCTTGCCCTTCCTTCCTAGGCTTCAGGAAGATACATTTGTGGATAAATCTCCCTTCAGAGATGGGTCACCTGTGGGGAGGACCAGGTCTGGCTGAAGAAAGGAAGGGCTCTTGAGTGGCTCAAACATTCCATGTCTGGGAAAATGCCAGAAATGCCTAGAAGGTTAAGGAAAAGCCTCAGCTCTGACTTGGCTGCTCTCTCTTTGCCCCTACACCCATTCTACAGAGCAGCTATTACTCTTTTTCACCCTTGAATTCAGTTCATTTTATCTCAGGAATTTGTTCAGGGCTAGAGAAGAAGCAGATTCATCAGGATGCTGAGTTTTGTAATGATAATAAGCAACTACTTAGTAAACAAGATATAATATAATGAGTATTATATGAATTTAGAGGAATATTATTGTGTAGTAAGAAATTACAAAAGGGAGGGTTTCAGAGAAAGTTGGGAAGACTTGTGTGACCTGAGGAAGAGTGAAATTGAGCAGAACTAAAGAAAAAGGTGGGTAGCTTGGTGGCTCGGTGGATAGAGCACCAGGCCTAGAGTTGAGAGGACCTGGGTTCAAATCTGATCTCAGACACTTCCTAGCTATGTGACCCTGAGAAAGTCCTTGAACCCTCATTTGCCTAGTCTTTGCCCTTCTCTGTCTTAGAGCCGTTACTGAGACAGAAAGTAAGGGTTTAAAAAAAATGAGCAGATCCAGAACAACTTACATAGTCACAAAAATATTGTAAAGAAAAAGACAATTGGGGACTGTGATCAATTAAATTACTGATCCTGGTTCCAGAGGACTCATGATAATATATAATGGTATCCATCACCTGTCAGAGGAGTGACACAGATAGAGAGCATGCACAATGAAATAAATTTCTGGATGGGGTCAGTGTGGAGATTTGTTTTGTTCAAATATGCATATTTGTGACAAGGGTTTTATTTTCCTTTTGTTGTTCTTTGTATTCTTTTAAATTTTTAAAATCTTTAAAAAGTATGGGTGAGGGGGCAGCTGGGTAGCTCAGTGGATTGAGAGCCAGGCCTAGGAGACGGGAGGTCCTAGGTTCAAATCTGGCCTCAGACACTTCCCAGCTGTGTGACCCTGGGCAAGTCACTTGACCCCCATTGCCTACCCTTACCACTCTTCCACCAAGGAACTAATACACAGAAGTTAAGGGTTTAAAAAAAAAAGTATGGGTGAGGAGAGAAAGAAAGTAAATGTTTGTTCATTGAAAAATGAAATAAAAATTTTAAAAGAAGATGATAATAATATAAGGAAATACAAAGTGTTGATTTTTGTCTCACGTGCACTCTCTCCTCTGTGTCCATTTCCCCTCCCATCCCCCAGGTTCGGGCGATGCAGCGGCCACCACCCGGAGTGAAATTGGTCATAGAAGCTGTTTGCATCATGAAGGGAATTAAGCCCAAAAAGGTGCCTGGGGATAAACCAGGCACAAAGGTAGATGACTACTGGGAGCCTGGCAAGGGGCTGCTTCAGGACCCGGGCAAGTTTCTCGATGGCCTCTTCAAATTTGACAAGGTGAGCCAGTCAGATTCTTAGCTGACTCGAATGATTCCATACCAGCTGAAGGTATAGAAATGGGGTTGGGGGAGCCTTCCAAGAGAGGGTGGAGAAAGGACCATCAGAGCCCTGCTTCCAGGAAGGCACTGCTGGTGGCCACCTACTCCCCCAGCTTCAGGAGGTGAGACTTAAGAAGGGATGGAAATACAATGAGAAGAGAACATTTTTTACTGGGTCAACTGGGTCCCCATGGCCTCATTTCTTGGTCTTTGTATCTCTCCCTGTGTTCTGCCTCTTTTTGGGACTCTCTTTTTCTACAGATTCTTTGATAAACACTTAATAAATGCTTGTTGAATTGAATTTGAGATCCTTGATCCTGGGGAAGTTATATGAGCTTTTCCACAGAATCTTTAGAGTCATGACTGCCCTGGGTTGGAGGGCAGCCAGAGGCTTGCCCTTCCAGGACCCTTCCAGTGCCCAAGTCATGGCCTTACAAAAACTGGCTCTTGGGGGAAAGGCAATCCCACCTAAGAAACAATGGCGAGGTTGTGTGGGTGGAGAGAGGAGGACAATGGAGAGATCATGTGGAAGGAGGATCAGCAAGACTTAACAACCCAAGGGCTTTGAGTACTGAGAGAGAAGGACTGTCTAGGACACCTTTTAGAGATGGAATGGCAGGCACCCTGCCCCCACGCTCCCCTCCCCACAATCACCCCCTCCCCAGACAAGGAGGGAGGAAGCACTCCCATTGGCTGCTGGGCAGAGGGGTGGAGGAAGGGAGGCACATGGAGAGGGGGGGACAACAGTTCTGCCCCAAGTCCCCCTGGCTTTCTAATTTAAAAAAAAAACAAACAACTGGCTAAAAGTGTGCCCAAAGAGAGGGCTCTGTATGCCCTTTTTGGCACGCATGCTGTAGGTTCACCATCATGGGGTCTAGGATGACTGTGAGGTTGCAGATGTGGGTGACTGGAAGCATAATGGTACTCTCAAAAGAAAGAGGGGAGTTTGGGAAAGGATTTGGGGAGGAAATAGAAGCTCTCCCATTTAAATAGTGATTTATACCAGGCAATTGGTAATAGAGGACTAGAATTTGGAGGGAAATGGGGGCCAGATAGACAAATTTGGAAGATATCTGCAGAGAGATGATGGAAGCTTCATGGGAGCTGAAAGGAAGCATGAAAGGAAGGTGTTGAGAAAAAAAGAGCAGAGTGTTCAAGACAGGACCTTGAGGGGATGGGACTGAACGATGAGCCAGTGAACAGGCCTGAGAGCAATGGCCGGACAAAGAGAAAAGAACCAAGAGTAAGCAGTGTCTTGTGAGTCAAGGGAGAAGAAAGTGTGCCCCAAAAGGTGTCAGTTAATAATAGCCAACATTTATATGGCATTTACTATGTGCCAGGCACTGCGCTTAGTGTTTTACAGATATTATCTCATTTGTTCATCACAGCAGTCCTGGGAGGTCTCCCCATTTTACAGATAAGGAAACTGAAGGCAGGCAGGGGTAAAGTGACTTGCCTAGGGTCACAGAGCTAATAAGTGTCTACAGCCAGATTTGAATCCAGGGCTTCCTAACTCTAGGTCGGCTAGATAACAAGATCAGAAGCTTCAGAAATATCCAGTAGAGCAATGCCTGAAAAAGGCTGTAGGAATTGCCAATTAGCAGAGCATCACCTTGCAGGAAGTATTTTAGTTAAAGAGTAGAGTCGGGAGCCAGACTGCAAAAGGTTGAGAAGTGAATAAAAGGTGAGGAAATGCAGGAAATTAGGGATATATAGGAAATAATAAGGAATATGTGTGTATACACACACACACACACACACACACACACACGGATGGATGGATGGATGTGTGGGTGGATAGATAGGTAGGTAGGTCTAACAGTGATTAGAGCACTGGGCCTGGAGTCAGGAAGCTCTGAGTTCAAATCCTGATTCAGACACTTAGCTGGGTGACCCTGGGCAAGACACTTAACCCAATTTACCTCAATTTTATCATCTGTAAAATGGGCTAGCGCAGGCAAACCACTCCAAGATCTTTGCCAAAAAATCTCACGAAATTCAAATGGGGTCACAAAAAGTCAGACACAACTGAAATGACTCAGCAAAAACAAGAAGGAATATTTGCCAGCTCCCTCAATGACAAGGCAGTGGGGATAGGAGGCTACCTACTAGTAGGTTTTAAGGAGTGAGGGGTAGGTAGAGTTTGTAGGCTCCTTTCCTGGGTGGGTTCCTTCAGCTGGCCTCCATTCCATTCCAAGGACCATTTATTAAGAGCCTGTGGTACAGTACCAAGGTACAAGACAAAAAGGAAAAAGAGTCCCTGCCCTCTGGGAGTTTGCCTTTTAGGAGGGAATGCAAACATGACAACAGATGAAGCAGAGGCCCCTTCCCTAGCATGTTTCTGAGATCCCTGGATATGGCTGAATAGCCTTTCCTCAATGTGGAGCTAAGAGGCGGAACGCTGAGTTTGGGGAAGGGCAGATGGGCCCCGTTTGCTCAGAAGGCAGACCCGGGGAGGAGAGGAGCGAGAAATAAATAAATAAATCTGCAAAAGTAGGTTTTTCCAGTCTGTGCTTGAACTGCCTCAAGAGGGAGCCCATCCCCTGACTGAAAAGCTTGCTGGCTACAAGGGCTCCCTTCTGTGGGGCTGAAAGGCGCTGCTCCCACTTTCCCGCTCCTCGTTCTGTTTTTTGGATTAAGTAGAATAAGGCCGGTTCCTTGTCCCTCTCAGCACCCTCTGAGTATTTTTAAGACAGTGAGATAATCTCCTTTTCTCCATGTTAGCATTCCCAGCTTCTTCAGATGCTTCTCATAACATAGTTTCAGCTCCCCTCCCCAACTCTTTCCATATAATGAGAAAAAAAGAACTGGATTAGTTAAAATTCACTTTCTAGGCCGTGTCTTAGCAACATATTTATTCTGGATAGTGACACCTGTATTGAGCCATTCCCATTTGTCGTCTGCACACCATTCTCAGCCCAGTAATGGAAATGAGGACTATAAAGAATGAGAAGAACTTGGGGGAAGCTAGGAAGCTCAATGGATAGTGAGCCAGGCTTAGAGATGGGAGGTCCTGGGTTCAGATCTGGCCTCAGACATTTCCTGGCTGTGTGACCCTGGGCAAGTCACTTAACCTCCATTGCCTAGCCCTTACCACTCTTCTGCTTTAGAATCAATACACAGTATTGATTCTAAACCTGAAAAAGGGGTTAAAAAAAATGAAAAGATCTTGGCAAATTTTTCAGGTGAAATTGATGATGGAGGATATTCATATTTCAGAGGTGTTAAGAATTTGTGAGTGGCTTCCTAGCCACTAGCTAAAGGTCAGTCAGCAGCATTTATTAGGTGCCTACTATGTGTCAGATAATATGTGGAGGCACTTCCAGTGTGTGGCCCATTGGATTGGGAGAGAGAGTTGGTGGCAGTACAAGTTTTGTGGAAAAGGGCCTAGAGGGATGGGGTCAGAGTCAGACGACTGAGAAAGTTGCTACCCATTTCTGACTTGCCAAAAGTGACCATCTTCTATTACCCATCTCATTCAGGTCCGTTACCCAGGAGAGGCATGCCTACCCACCATGCAGGGCCCAAGAAGGAGGAAGAGCTCCTTTCCATAGACTTCTTCCAGGTTCTTCTCCTCACTGTTCAGCTCCCTCTGCAGATTCTAATCCCACATCCTCCTCTAATTTCAGGACAACATTACTGACATTGTGATTAAAGCCATCCAGCCCTATATTGACAATGAGGAATTCCAGCCTTCAGCCATTGCCAAAGTGTCCAAGGCGTGCACGTCCATCTGCCAGTGGGTGCGAGCCATGCACAAGTACCACTTCGTGGCCAAGGCTGTGGAGCCAAAGAGGGTAAGCAGGGGAAGGGAAGATGGAAAGTAGAATTGGGAGATGGCAGCCATTGGAGAGTGGAAAGGGCCAATTTCTCCAAGCCCTGCATCTCGAGGGGCTCTCTTGGCTAGCACGCCTTCAGAAAATCCTAAAACATCATGGCTGAAGGGGTCCTGTGGATTGCCCAGTCCAACCTCTTCCTTGTCCAGATGAGGAAACTGCCCACGGTTAGCCCGAGGTCACACTGCTAACCAACGACAGATTTCCTGAGTCCCAGTCCAGGTTTCTTGCTTGTATTCATATTACTTCTTCTTGGCTGCTCGCAGAGGTTATAATATAAGCCCAGGTTTGTACCATTTCTCTCTGCTCCCCTTCAGCAAGCCCTGCGTGAGGCCCAGGAAGACCTGGACGCAACTCAGAAGATCCTGGATGCTGCAAAAACCCGGCTTCGAGAAGTGGAAGATGGCATCTTAACCCTCCAGGCTAAGTACCGAGACTGCGTCTCCAAGAAGGAAGAGCTAGAGATGAAGTGTGACCAGTGCGAGCAGAGACTGAGCCGTGCTGACAAGGTGAGGCTGCATCTCCTCCTCATCACCTCCTTTGCCCCCAGGCACTCAGGAGAAGGCAAGGCCTTGGAGCCCCCTCCCTGGGCCATCGGTGCTTCAGATTTGGGGCTGAAGTGAAACGTGGATAGAACATTAGTAGATGGTGAACTTAGCCATAACCCGGAAAGGATGTTTATTGGTTCAGGCAGCCATATCCCACCCCACCTTTGTCTGCCTGGAAACCCTTCTGGTGAGAAGATGGTATAGATGTGGACACTGGCTCCTTGTGGCTCTCAAATTAGCTCAGTCCTAGTCACTGGTACCCCGACCCCAGGAAGGCCTGACTCTCCCTGGGTTGTCCTTAGGCCTTGTTCAGGTTTTCTTTCTTTTCTGCCCCCAGGGGCGATATTCCTCCCTTCTTTTTCAACTTATTGCCTCATTGTATTAATCAGGGCCTCTTGATGACTTTTTTTTTTTTTAAACCCTTACCTTCCCTCAATACTGTGTATTGGCTCCAAGGCAGAAGAGTGGTAAGGGTAGGCAATGGGGATCAAGTGACTTGCACAGGATCACACAGCTAGGAAGTGTCTGAGGTCAAATTTGAACCTAGGACCTCCCATCTCTAGGCCTGGCTCTCAATCCATTGAGCTTCCCAGCTGCCCCATTGATGATTTTTTCCTTTGTTTTCTCTTAGTTTTCTTGTACTTGATTCTTTTCCTTTTTTTTAATTGGTTGTTTTATTTTATTTGATGCATTTTTGGTTGACTTGAGGAAGCAGGGCTTAAGTTCATCATCTTGCCAGACCTCATTGGCCTCACTTTTCCCTAATTTCTAGGTCTTATCTGCCTTCAAGCTTGTCTCAGCCATACTTCCTCCTGGACCCTCCATCAGCTATTGGTCCATTCCTGTAGCAAGGTTTCACGCCCCTTATTTTCAGGGGCTCACAGGGATGTCGTATCATGCAGTGGTGGTGGAGAGAGTATTCAGCTGTCCCAAGAGGCATGAAGGCATTTGACCAGTGGGGGATCTTTGGGGCAGCTTATGGAAAATGAGGATATAATATCGTGTCCTGTATGTGACCTTCTTTCCCCCAGCTGATCAACGGGCTGGCTGATGAAAAGGTGCGTTGGCAAGACACCGTTACAAACTTAGATTACCTGCTCAACAATATCTATGGTGACATCCTGATGGCATCTGGCTTTGTGGCCTACCTTGGACCCTTCACGGTAAGGAACTAGCCTCTGCTTAGATCACCCTTTCTGTGGCAGGCCTGATTGTTTTTGTTTTTGTTTTTAATTTTCTTTCAAACTTCTTTCTTAGTATCAATTCTAAGACAGAAGAGTGGCAAGGGCTAGGCAATCAAGGTTAAGTGACTTGCCCAGGGCCACACAGCTAGGACATATCTGAGGTCAGATTTGAATACAAGCTTGATTCTCTATCTGCTGTGCAACCCAGTCCCCTCTTTCTCCCCCTAGCCTTATTCTTTATTCTTATAAATACAACCCAGACCCAACCTAGCCCCCTGCCAGCCACACCTGATGATGCATTCCAGAGAGGCCTTCCAGGAAAAGATGCCATTTAAGTGTTCTTCAAGACTTCCCAAAGACACGGCTCCTCCTACAATGCATGAAGTAGTTTGCCAGATGTCAGACCAGTCCTCAGCCTACTCAGTCTTCCAGGTTTACCTGGGTCACTGAGTATATGCACAGTGTTGCTTGGGGCCACTACTGTTTTTTGTGTCTGATCTTCCATAATGTGGAAGATGAGCCAATTGGAGTTCTCTCCACCCTTTCAAGCCTTGCTTTCTGCATAGAACATGAGGTGAAATCTCAGATGGCTTCAGGGTCATTAGACATCCCCTGCTCTGTTTTTCCTAAGTTTTCATCTCCCTCTGCTGTGCTGTACTCTAAACCTGTGAGCCACTGAATTCCCCTCACTCTCTTGGACTAAGTGCAGACAATACCCTTTGCAATTCCTTCTCCTCCTCCTTTGCAATTCCTTCTCCTCTGTGCAAGCTCTCATACTTGAGTTCTTTTCTTGGCTGTCACGACAAGCTGCTGGAAGTTTGAGCCTTCCCAGGTTGCTCTCAGGAGCCTTTCTAAATCATTCCCCCTGGAGAATTCTCTGCTGAGCCCCTAAACAATGATTCCTTAAGGAACCGTGGGACCTTGGACTCAAATCCTACCACATGGGCCCATGCCCAAGGTCTCCATCTCTTGGCAGGGGCAGTACCGAATATCACTGTGTGAATCGTGGTTGGAACAGCTCTCTAAATATGAGGTCCCCCATACTTCAGAGCCTACCCTGATTGGGACACTGGGGAATGCAGTGAAGATTCGCTCATGGCAGGTATGGCCAGAATGGACCCTGCAGCACCCCGAGGGCTGGAAAAAAGAGTATGGTTTAAGAATCTGTATTGGGTGCCATGGGTACCAGGAACCCCATGGAGCCTTTGGAGCTGAGGAATGATCACATTCACACAAGTGTGCCTAGACTCACATGGGCACACAGCCAGGCCTTTCTCACAGCTGGGGATAAGGGACATCAATCTGGAAAGGGTTGTGGACAGCTCCTTGGGCCTGGGCAGGGTCTGGTGGTGGGGGGAGGCATGCAATGAAAAAAGTCCAACCTGACCCAAAGAGGACTTGTGGCCCACTGCAGCATAGCCCCAGACACCAAGATGATCTTGCTCCCAGATTGCAGGTCTCCCCAATGACACCCTGTCTGTGGAGAATGGTGTCATCACACAATATTCTCAGCGCTGGACCCATTTCATTGACCCCCAAGGACAAGCCAACAAGTGGATCAAGAACCTGGTAAGTAAAACCCAGTTCCTGTCTCTAGAGACAAAGCAGAGGAGGACATACAGTTGGCTTCCCTCTTTCCCCCTAACCTTTAAGAGAGAATCCTGCTCTCTCCACTTACTTAACCATTCTACCCTTTTCCTTCATTATTTTCAGGTCCACATTGACTCCTGCCAACTTCCCCTTCCCCTCTCTGAAAAAAAAAATCTGCTATAGATTTGTATAGCCAAGCAAAACAACTTCCCACACCAGCCATATCCCAAAGAGAGCATCTCTGTCTGTGCTCTGTGCCCATCCCCTCTCCGTAAGGAGGTGGAGAGCATGCTGCATTCATCGCCCTCTGAACTGTGGTTGGTCATTGTATTGATCAGAATTCCTCAATCTTTCAAAGTTGTTGGTTATTTCAATGTGGATGTCACTGCATACACTCTTCTGCTTCTGCTCACTTCACTTTGCATCAGTTCATATGTTTTTTCCAGGTTTTTCTGAAATCATCCTGTTCTTTTCTTACTGCACAATAGTTTTCCATTACAACCATATGCCATGGCTTGTTTGGCCATTCCCCAATTGATGGACACTCCTCAGTGTCTTAGTCTTTGCCACTATAAAAAAAGCTGCTAAAGATACATTTACATATTTGGACCCTTCTTTTGCTGATCTCTTTGGAGCATAGACCTGGTAGTGATATCACCAAGTCCAAGGACATGCACAATTCAAAGATTTTGGGGGCAAACTTTTAGAGCTCCTCCAGCATTTTAATTTTCTTTTTTTTAACTCAGCTTTGTCACTCTGATGAGTGTGAGACCTCAGAGTGGTTCTAATGAGTCTTTCTCTCATTATTCGTGATCGAGAGCGTTTGGTTTTTATATGACTATTGATCGTTTGACTTGCTTTCTCTGAAAACTCTACATAGGCTTTATTTAGTTTTTCACTTAGGTTGGCTCCTTGAGGTTGGAGGAGTATAGCCAAGGCTGTGACCCTGCGACCAGAGGCTTTATTACAGTTTCAAGATTAAATTCCTCTTAGCTGACCTTGTACCAGGCAGCAAAAAGGGGAGTTAGTCATTCTGGGAAGCTGGACACAGCTGCCCTATCTCTAGTGGGAAAGGCAGAGAGAAGCTGAAGTAAGCCAAGTCCTGGGAAAAGAGACTTCTGGAGGGAAGGAGTATCATACAGACCTTCAGTGGGACTTGCCAGCTGATTTGTGGGTTGATAATAACTGCTGTCAACCTTCTCAAATTGGTCTTGAATTGGTCTGGATGTCTCATTGGCCCTTCCTGGTATTAATCATATGAGGACATAGTCTATCCCCAATATTAGGCAGGGTTTGGCTTCTTTTTTTTTATCTATAGATAGGGACAGGGACAGGGATGGGATCAGTGACTTCAGTGGTACTGGGAACTCCCAGATGAGGAAAGTTCCTTTACCCACACAGGACAGCACCTTTTCTGTTGCTTCTAGTTGTCTCAAGCCTTTAGGTTAAGTGACTTGTCCCCCAGTTACACAGCTAGCAGGCATTAGAGGTTAAACTCGAAACCAGGACTTCCTAGCTTTGAGGCTAGCATGCCGACCCTCCTCCTTATATTTATGACTCAAATTCTCCATAGTTCTCTCTTCTGCTTGTGGTTCTTTGGGCTCCTCTTCCCTCCATCCTTTTCCCCAGAAGTTGTTGCAGCCTTCAGCATTCTTTTTTTATTATTATTTTTTTTAACCCTTAACTTGTGTGTATTGGTTCATAAGTGGAAGAGTGGTAAGGGTGGGCAATGGGGGTCAAGTGACTTGCCCAGGGTCACACAGCTGGGAAGTGTCTGAAGCCGGATTTGAACCTAGGACCTCCCGTTTCTAGGCCTGACTCTCTGAGCTATCCAGCCTTCAGCATTCTAGAGAAGAGAGGGGCAGAAGGGCAAGCAGGTGGGGATCGGGAGGGAGAGAAGGCTTGGCTGCCCCAGTGAGTCCTCTTGTTGTGCCTTTTACATAAGTACTTGATTAAAGTTTGTTGGATTGAATTCTCATCCACCAAAGAGGCCAAACCAGAGGAGAGAGGGCTGCTCGCTTGCTCTGGACTGGTACTTCCCCATCATGTGGCAGTTGGATTCCAGGCTGGAATCTCTTCTTTTGTCTCAGGAGAGGGATAACGGTTTGGATGTGTTTAAGCTGAGTGACCGGGACTTCCTGCGCAGCCTGGAGAATGCCATCCGTTTTGGAAAGCCGTGTCTCCTGGAAAATGTTGGAGAAGAGCTGGACCCAGCTCTGGAGCCCGTCCTCCTGAAGCAGGTATCGTGCTGGCTCCCTGCTCTCCGTCCAGCAGGCCCCTGAGCTCATTCAGAAAGGGCCCATACTAGGGATGCAAAGGAGGACAAAACCAGCCCCCGGCCACAAGGAACTTCTGGTGGGAAAGACAACGGGCAAATAGCCCGGCACACAGGGCCAGTAAGAGCTGGAGGACAAGCGTCCTGCAGAAGGGAAGATTAGAGAAGCTGGGGAGGAGGGGGAAAGGGTGGGGGGAGCCCAAGAAAGGATCCGGCACATTCCTCTTGGAGGCAGAATGGGGAGAGATCGCTTCAGGGGCTCCCTGGGCAACGGTTTCAGCTTAATAGAAGACTCGACTCAAAGTTTTTATGACCCTAAGAAATGAATAATAGCCTAACCTTTAGTTTGGCTAATAAGAACCCAGTTTAACAGGCGTGTGCGTATATGCATGTGCGTGCATGTGCATATGTGTGCGTGTGCAGGGTCTGAGAGTGCTTCTCGTAATGCCCTTTTGCTGCTCCTCATGGCACAGTCTCGGAGGCCTGCTCTTGGCTCGGGTGCACACGTGGGCAGGGCAGAGCCTGCCGTCTCCACGAGCCGAGCGGCCTCCTCTGTGTCAGACTTACAAGCAGCAGGGCACCACCGTGCTGAAGCTCGGGGACAGCGTCATCCCGTACCACGAGGACTTCCGCATGTACATCACCACCAAGCTGCCCAATCCCCACTACACGCCGGAGATCTCCACCAAGCTCACGCTCATCAACTTCACGCTGTCGCCCAGGTGAGGAGCTCTTCCTTTCCTCAGCCCGTCCCCAGCTGGCTTCCTTTCTCCCTCCTGGGCACCCTCCTGGGGCATTTGGTCCGGCATCTGGCCCGACTACTCAGCACGTGGGCGTCTCGTCCTGACGCCCCGGGCAGAGCCTGGCGAGGGCGTGTAGGCGCCTCTGCTCGGCTTTGGGAGTGACGGCTCCCCGGGCTTCTGGCCCAGGGGGGCAGCTCTGGGCTTCCTCGCCCCTCGGGGTCAGCCTGACTTACCCTGAAAGCCAGTGGTGAGCTGCGTTTGTAACAAGTCCCATGGTCCGTGGGCGGGTGTGTGCCACCTTGTCTTGCTTCACCAGGCTCCACGTGCCCTCTCCTTAGCAAGCTTTAAGTCATCGAGATGGCATGAACCATCCTCTCTAGATGTCAGTTGTTATGCTTACTATCTCCCTGCCAGAAGAGCTTCCTTCTCGCCTTCCTCTCCTCCGCCCATCGCCCCATCCCCTTCCTGAAGCTCAGCCCCCTCAGATACCTCACCAGAATAACATTCAAACTCCTGAGCTTGGCCTTCGAGGCTCTCCTCAGTCTAACGCCGTCTCTACCTCACCAACCTTATTCCCCAAAACTTTCTAGCATGTAACAGCCCCACTCTGGCACTTTATCCCTGTTCCCCTCATCGGGGATACTCTCCTCCCTCCTCTCCGACTAGCCCCATCTCCTTTATTTTCGTAGCCCAGACCACCGCCATTCCTGCCGTCTTTAGGGTCTGAGGCACACTGGCCAACAGTCACGACTGTGCCTTGTGGTCGTCATTGTGTGTGAGGGGGTTTTCTACCCTGCCTAGACCCCGGGCCCCCGGGGACAAAAACAGTTTCTTAATCTCCTGGCCTTTTGTGGCCCTGGCCCAGGCTGGGCACGGGAAGTAGGAGGAAAGACCAGCTATCTATTAGAAGTTGCTGACAGGGGCAGCTGGGTAGCTCAGTGGATTGAGAGTCAGGCCTAGAGATGGGAGGTCCCAGGTTCAAATCCGGCCTCAGACACTTCCCAGCTGTGTGACCCTGGGCAAGTCACTTGACCCCCATTGCCCACCCTTACCACTCTTCCACCAAGGAGCCAATACACAGAAGTTAAGGGTTTAAAAAAAAAAAAAAAAGAAGTTTCTGACACTCTTGCCACCGTGGCCCTTCCCTCCAGCGGCCTGGAGGATCAGCTACTAGGCCAGGTGGTGGCTGAGGAACGGCCTGATCTAGAGGATGCCAAGAACCAGCTGATTGTCAGCAATGCCAAGATGAAGCAAGAGCTGAAGGACATCGAGGACCAGATCCTCTTCCGGCTTAGCTCCTCAGAGGGGAACCCTGTCGATGATGTGGAACTCATCAAGGTTCTGGAAGCCTCCAAGTTGAAGGCTGGGGAAATTCAGGTAAGCATCTACGCCCGTTCCCCTCTACCCACCTTCCCCCACAGCCCCGCACGCCATCGACGTGCGTTCTGGAGCCTGGTCTGAGCTCGTGCCTTCCTCCTTTGCCTGAGCCAGGTCAAGGTGAGGACCGCTGAGCAGACAGAGAAAGACATCGACATCACTCGCATGGAATATGTCCCAGTGGCTGTCCGCACCCAGATCCTCTTCTTCTGTGTATCTGACCTTTCAAACGTGGACCCCATGTACCAGTACTCCCTTGAGTGGTTCCTCAACATCTTCCTCTCTGGCATCTCCAACTCGGAGAGGGCAGGTAGGGCTCCACCTTGCCAGGCTCTCCTGAGCTCAGGTGGGAGGGCCTAGTCCCCTAACCCTATCCCTTCCAGCCCTGGAGGAGTTGGAGGGGATGTCTGGGCATCCTCACCCATCCTCAGGTCACTCAGGTAGGAATGTCCTGTTGGGGAGGGAGGCTGGATCTAGGGGTGAAGGTAGGAGTGCTGGCCTGGCCTGGCTAGGAGTGCTGAGAGATCGGTCTTTTCTTATCCAGCCACTGTCCTGAGGCTGGGGCAAGCTGTGACCTGCCCGCTCACTCTCTTGCCCCTCTTGGGGATATGCTCTGTGCAGATACCTTGAAAAAGCGGATTGCAAACATCAACAAGTACTTGACCTTCAGCCTCTACAGTAACGTCTGCCGCAGCCTCTTTGAGAAGCACAAGCTCATGTTTGCCTTTCTCCTATGTGTACGAATCATGATGGATGAAGGGAAGATTGACCAGGTGAGCCAGCCTGCCCCCCATTCCTCAACACACACCCTCACTCTCAGTTCTCACCTCTTTCCTCCTAGGACCTCCTCCTTCCATCTGTAACCCTAAAATTCTGGGTCAGTCAAAGGCCCTGGGAGTATAGCTGTGGCCACGAAGATCTAATAATGATGTGATAAAATGAGTGGTAGATGGTCAGCTTCACAATTTCAGACTTGGAAGGGTCTCAGAGGCTGTCTGCTTTACAAACCCCCAGCAAAATCTTTAAGGTTTCAATTGAGGAGAAGGCCATTCTGCTTTTGAACATATATGAATGTTGGGCAGTTTTTCCTTACATTGAATTGAAATTTGACTCTGCAACTTGGACCCATTTTCCTAGAATTCTTCCTTTGAGGGGCTCAAGCGGAGCAAATCTGATTCCCCTTCTAAATGACAATCAGCTTGCATCTCTGAAGTTCATGCCAACCGTGCCAATCACTAAAGATACAAAGAAAGGCCAAAAAATTAAGATTTAAAAAATCAGTCACTTCCTTTAAGTAGTTTACAGTCTAATTAATGATATCTCTTCAAAAACTTATTGACAGCTCCTTGTACTTGTCTCCAGGCTAAACCTCCCCAGAAGGCCTAGAACAGAATCTTGGGTATATTCCTTTTGAGATCATAATGAGGAAAGACATTCTCAGCAAATTGCCTCAGTTTTCTCAGTGGTGTGTGAGTGACATGGATGATCATGTCATTATGGTCATGGATGATCATGATCATTAGGAGATTAAGGAGAGATCCTTTAGGCAGGAAGAGAAGGAAGAGGGAGCAGCATCATGGAAACCTGAGAGGATGGGGTGGTCAACAGGGTCTAATGCCAGAAAGAGATCAAGAAGAGGAAAGATTGAGAAAAAGTCATTCAGATGGAAAGATCATGGGTGACTCTGGAGACAATAATTTCAGTTGAGCAATTGAGGTTGGAAGCCAGATTACAGAGACCTAGACTAGTTAGGTTAGGAGAATGAGAGGAGGAAGTGGGAGCATCAAGTATAGAGACTTTTTAAAGGAGTTAGGTGAAAAAAGGAGGAAAGATACAGTACAATAAGTGGGGATGGTAGGATAATAAAAAAATTTTAAGAGTTAAAAGGACTTGGATTTGGACCAAGGATTTAAGGACTTAGATATGTTCAATGTCAGCAGGGAAAGATGCAATATTAGGTTATAGATTAGAGAGAAGGGATGGTAGTAGAGATAGTCTATAGGAGAAAACAGAAGGGAACAAAATCAAGGATACTCAAACAGGGGTTAGCCGTGGTGAGAAAAAGACCCATCAGACACTAGAGTAAAAGAGAAAACATTGGAAGATAATTCCAAGAATTGTGAAATGAAGAAGAGGAGAGGAGAGGGGTGTTCAAAGCAATAGCTTCAATTTTCTCAATAGTATGAGGCAAATTCCTCAGCTGAGAGGGTGGAATGCCGTGACATGAATGAGGAGGGGAAAAGTGGCAAGTGTGATAGAGAATTGAGTGGAGAGAAGTGAAAGGATTGCCTTGTTGCAGGAGTGCCCAGCTGAAATTAGGCACAGAAATTTGTAGGACCCCAGCAGCACAGTTGCATGTTCAACAGCACATGAGTAGAAGGAATGTCAGAGAACAAGCATATGTGTATAAATACATATACACATTTATATAAATGAATGTATGTGCTTTATTTACATTTATATTTTTGTAGTATCTACTAAAGGCCAGGCACTGTGCTAAGTGATATATAAATACCTTGTTTGAGTAGGAGCAGAGGCAGATGGGGGAGTGATTCAGGGTTGGGGTTGGGCAAGGCATGAACAGTGATAGGACAAGAGATTCTGGAGTAGTTCCTGAAAGAGTCTAGTTTAGGAAGGGGGAGAACACTGTGATGACTTGGGCAGTCCTGAGGGCTGGAGGGATTGAAGGGCCACAGTGAGGATTGAAAATAGCTTTAGGACAAGTAAAGTCAAAGAGGAGTGGAGTTGATAGGTAGTTTGAGCCTAGTAAAGGAATTTCAGAACTTTTTTCCTCCCTTTTTTCTTTTTTACTAATTACATGTAACAACAAATTTCCCCACAAGTTTTCCTAAGTTTCACGATTGAGCTTATCTTCTTCCTTCCCTCCCTCCCTCCATTCCTTCCTTCCTCCTTCCTGGTGCTGGCAGATGATTCAAGCTGAGTTATACATGTATTATCATGCAATCAGAACTCTTAATTATCAAAATGGATCCTTTGTGGGCAATGGGAGGACCAAGGATGTGACTGTCCCTTTGTGCCACCCAAGTGGGATGAAGATGACCCCTAAAGTGGTTGGCAATTCTAAGAGCCCATTTAGCTCTTCACTCCTGTAATCCTTTAAAGCCTGGTCTTTGGTCTTAAAGAGTTTATAGTTAGTTGAGGACACAGGACACGAAGAGATGATTTAGACTTCTCAGTTACATGAATTAAATGCTTTTTAATATCTTCGAAAAACTAAATACACATAGGTGAAGGCTGGACCCACAATTTCACTGGTGTTGGGAGCTCCCAGGTGAGGAAATTCCCAATCATCACAAGCTGACTCCTCTGCCACTTTGAGTCTTAGAGACTCATCTTCCAGAATGGCTTTCTGTGTTAAGCGAAGTAGCTTGTCCAGGGGCACAAAGAAAGTATGTGTCAGAGACAAGACTTAAACTCTCTATCTATTCACCTCACAGAATTGTTTCTTCCAGATAAATATATTCTGAAAAATATTCAGGTGGATTCCAGTCTAGAACTGTGATTATAGTCTTTTCAGTGTTTGACTCTTCATGTACCCCCATTTGGGGTTTTTCTTGGCAAAGATACTGGAGTGGTTTGCCTTTTCTTCTACAGCTCATTTTACAGATGAGGAAATGGAGGCAAACGGGGTTAAGTGACTTGTCCCAGGTCACAGAGCTAGGAAGTGTCTGAGGTCAGATTTGAACTCAGGAAGTTAAGTCTTCCTGACACCAAGCCTGTCACTCTATCAGCTGAGCCACCTAGTTATGATTACATTAGTGTGGGGAGTTGCTAGTGGGGATGCAGATCAGAAGCATGTCTGCAACTTAACCTGTCTGGGACATGGCAAGTGGCAGTGGTTTGTCCATGGCCACACAAACTCCAGCTTCCCGATTCCCAGGCTTGGTCAGTTGTGGCTTTAGGGACAGATGCAGCCCCTGCCTGTTTTTGTCTGTTCTACAAGCTAAGGATGGTTTTTTCATTTTTTTTAGTTAAAAAAAATGTTTTAAATAATCCTTGCCTTCCATCTTAGAATTAATTAGAATAATTAGAATTAATACTGTGTATTGGCTCTAAGGCAGAAGAGCAGTAAGGGCTAGGCAATGGGGGTTAAATGACTTGCCCAGGGAGACACAGCTGAATCCAGATTTGAACCAAGGACATCTGGCCTGGTTCTCAATCCATTGAGCCACCCAGTTGCTCCCTGGTTTTTGCATTTTTTTTTAACCCTTACCTTCCGTTTTGGAGTCAATACTGTATATTGGCTCCAAGGCAGAAGAGTGGTAAGGGTAGGCAATGGGGGGGTCAAGTGACTTGCCCAGGGTTACACAGCTAGGAAGTGTCTGCGTCTAGATTTGAACCCAGGACCTCCCATCTTTAGGCCTGACTCTTATTCCACTGAGCCACCCAGCTGCCCCCTGGTTTTTGCATTTTTAAAGACAACTTTATTTAAATACAACTGAGAGATTTATTTTAAATAAGGGTGCACTTAAAAGTTATATCTTAAAACATGAACAATAAATTTATATTAAAATTAAAATATGAAAAATAAAGTTGTCTTTTAAAACATAAAAACTGTTCTTAACTCGCTGCTCTAAAAAAATCAGGCCAGAGATATTTGGCTTAAAGGTCATAATTTGTTAACCCTCACACAGCACTAAGCCATCCCTGAAGAATACCCCCCCCAATGGTATAATGATGGCTGCCCTCCAATATTTATTACACAAACCAAATTTGAGGGAAGAGTGTGGTTTTTGTCTACACCAAAATGGTGGGCTGGGGACAGATTGTGGAGGACTTTGTATGCAGAGATTACTTTATTCTACAGAGAGCCTTTGAAAGATTTGAATGTGGGTTGGGAGGGGTTGGTTGTTGGTGTGTGAATTATTATGTGTTCATCACTGTACATAAATTAATCTACTGATGTGCAGGGATTGGAAGGAAGAGGGAGTCCAAGGGGCAACATGGTATAACGAAAGATTCCCAAACTTGGCACCAAAGACCTTGCCCTTCCTCCTAGCTTAGAGCTCTTTGGGCAATTCATATCTCCTTCCTGAGGCTTCCTTTTTCTCCTGTGTGAAATGAGGAAGTTGCACTAGCTATCGTTTAGCTCCTTTTAGCTTTGTTTGCTGTGATCCTAGGTTCCTCTAGATCAGTGGTTCCCAAACTTTTTTGGCCTAATGCCCCCTTTCCAGAAAAATATTACTTAGTGCCCTGGAAATTAATTTTTAAAAAATTTAATGGCAATTAATAGGAAAGATAAATGCACCTGTGGCCATCACCACTCTCCTGGATTGCTGCATCATCCACCGGGGGCAGTGGCGCCCACTTTGGGAATCACTGCTGTAGAGGAAGGGAGGCTGGTGAGAAAATGATTGCAAAACTATCTGGGGAATTTGAACGTGGGAAGGAGGAGGGGTCCTGCCAGAGTCACCTGCTTGCTCTCACCTCTAGGCCGAGTGGCGCTACCTTCTGTCCGGGGGAACCATCAAAGATGTGATACCGAACCCAGCAGTGGAATGGCTGTCAGACAGGGCATGGCGTGACATCCTGGCCCTTACCAATCTTCCAAACTTCTCCGACTTAGCAAAAGACTTCTATGTTTACTTAACAGAATTCCAAATGATCTTTGATAGTGTGGAACCCCACCGGTGAGCACCCCTAAACTGCTGGACCTAAGCTCGGGCCTTCTCCTCTGAGAACCAGGCCCCAGACGCTCTGGGAAAGGGACAGGAGGGACATGAAGCATGTACTGGCTCTGGAAATGTACTGTGGGTGACTTGGGGTGGCCTCTTCGGTACCCAGGGGAGAGAACCACCCTTACCCCTCCCCCATCCCACCCGACTGCTTCTAGCCATGTTGATGCCTGGAAATGCATAGAGCAGAAACACTGCGAGCCCAGGGCCACACCAGGCAGTCTTGCTTCTTGCAAATCTGTCTGTTGCTTTAGACTTCCTAAAGCACCTTCCTGTCTATTCTTTAACCCTCACAGCAACTGGAAGAGAGGCAGGATAATGGTTATTCTCCCTCTTTGACAGATGGGGACACTGAGGCACAGGTCACACAGCAAGTCACAGAGCCAGATTTCTGACTCCCACACACCAGCCTCTGCGCTGAGGGCCCGGGGCCTGAGTGGGGATGGTGTCCCTTGTTTCAGGGAGATCTTGCCAGGCAAATGGGAAGAACATTTAGACCAGTTCCAGAAGCTGCTGGTTCTGCGTTGCCTCCGAGGTGACAAGGTCACCAACGCCATGCAGGACTTTGTGGCCATAAACCTGGAGCCACGGTTCATTGAGCCCCAGGTAGGCCTCAGTCAGGCTGTCTCACCCTGTGAGCAGCCAAGCCAAGCCTCTCCTCCTCCCATTCAGCCTCGGATGAGGCTCCTTTCTTCCTTGGAGGGCCAAGCACAGGAACCTCGATTTAGAGCTGTGAGAGACCTTGTGGGGCACCCACTCCACCCCCCCCCCTTCCTTTCCTTTACAAATGAGCAAACCAAGGCCCGAAGAGGTTTGTTAGCTGAGGCCCTCCGGTCAGTTGAGTGACTGAGCCAGGATGGGAGCCCTCATATCCCCTGCCCCAGATGCTTCTCCTCCCTTCTCCCCACCCCAGAACTGCCTGGAGAGGGGGAAGCCGTCAGGCTGGCCATGCGAGGTCCCCTGTCAGAGCAGGGCCTCTTGGTGCTCCCGCTGGGCCTCTGCCTCAGCCACCACTTTGTCTTGCAGACGGCCAACCTCTTTGCCGTGTTCAAGGACTCTAATTCCACCACCCCACTGATCTTCGTGTTGTCCCCGGGCACAGACCCGGCCGCAGACCTCTACAAGTTCGCTGAGGAGATGAAGTTCTCCAAGAAGCTCACAGCCATTTCTCTGGGTCAGGGCCAGGTACTTGCCAGGTCTAGGCGGTTGGGGCCAGGTCCCCTCGGCCCTCTGTTCCTTTGGGCCATGAGGCTGGGCCCTAAGGTTAAGCCAAGGTGGAGCTGCTGGAACTGGAGGGATGGGGGAGCTTAGTAGGGCTGCTCACCAGGACTCTGGTCCCCCAGGGTCCCTTAGCTGAGGCCATGATGCAGAGCTCCATGGAGAGAGGCAAGTGGGTCTTCTTCCAGAACTGCCACTTGGCCCCCAGCTGGATGCCCTCCCTGGAGAGGCTCATTGAGCAGATCAACCCTGACAAGGTGAGCCCTGGCAGGCCCTTTACCCCCACCTAAACTCGGAAGGAGGGGGAGAGTGGTCAGGGCCTGTCCCTACGTGCCTAGAAGATAGGCCATTTTCAGAAGTTATTTCTCATGTGTTCAGGTACACCGGGACTTCCGTCTTTGGCTCACCAGCTTGCCAAGTAACAAGTTTCCAGTGTCCATCCTCCAGAATGGCTCCAAGATGACCATTGAGCCCCCACGTGGGGTTAAGGCCAATCTCCTCAAGTCTTACATTAGCCTCAATGATGATTTTTTGAATTCCTGCCAGAAGGTAAGCTCATAACTGATTCTGCCCCACAAGTGCCCCACAAGCTAGGGCCAGAGCGGGGGACCACAGGGAATCGCAGGCCAGTGCTTTCTTGTAAGGGGTCTAGGCCTAGCTCGGACCTCAGATAGGCCTCCTCCTTTCTCTGGGCTTGTTGGGCCCCCCATGACATGAGAGGGCACTAAATGACCCTGAAAGGCCCCTTCTAGCTCTGGAATTCTGTGAGTCTGGTACTGAACCTTCCAAGCTAGAGTGGCCACTTACTCCTTCCTTCTGTTCCCCTCCCTGGCTTTTTCTGGAACAAGTAGCAGTCTGAATTCAAGTGCCTGCTTCTGTCCCTGTGCCTCTTCCACGGGAATGCACTGGAGCGGAGGAAGTTTGGGCCCCTGGGCTTCAACATCCCCTATGAGTTCACAGATGGAGACCTGCGTATTTGCATCAGCCAGCTGAAAATGTTCCTGGACGAGTATGAGGACATCCCCTACAAGGTGAGGTGGGAGCAGAAACCTCGGCAAACAGGGTTCAGTGACTGCCCAGGTCACACAGCAAGGAAGTGTCTGGGGCTGGATTTGAACTCGGGAAGATGAGTCTTCATGACTCTAGGCCCCGCATGCTGTCTGCCGAGCTTCCTAGCTGCTCTAGAGGGGCACACACCGTGCCATTTCCTCATCTACCCTTCCTTAGAGCCCTCCTAATGCTCAGTCCATTAACCCCTGGAATGTGATACCCTGACGAGGCGGAAGGACCCCAGACTCTGAGAGATCTTCCCATCACTCTGGGATGGGGGTCAGGATGGGCTTGGGGTGAGGCCTACCTTTCCCTCCTTCCTTGGACCTCATCCTGGCCGGTGGGTCAGAACAGGTCCTCAAGTACACAGCTGGCGAGATCAATTACGGGGGCCGTGTCACCGACGACTGGGACCGGCGCTGCATCATGAACATCCTGGAAGACTTCTACAATCCCGACGTCCTGCTACCTGACCACACCTACTCCGAATCCGGCATCTACCACCAAATCAACCCGACTTATGACATCAATGTAATCCTCCCCAGTCCCCCACCCCCACTCCATCCTTGGTTCCAAACTCCTTAATTAATCCAGAAAGGCTGGATTAATTCACAGCTTTACCTAATGAACTGATGTGCCTAATTCCCCAAGTTCCCTTTAACATTTTCCTTTTTTGTTAGTATTGCCTCTTCTGGCGAGTGTGAGGTGGAACTTCAGAGTTGCTTTTATTTGAATTTCTCTAATTGTTAGTGACCTAGAGCATTTTTCAGATGCCTATCGATAGCTTGGATTCTTCCTTTGAAAACTGCCTATTGAGATCCTTTGACTATTTAATCAATGAAAGAATGGTTCTTATTTGCAGAAATTTAAGTTTTCCTGCGTGGGGAAACAGACTCGGAGAAGGAAAGATATTGGTTGGTCAGCCCAGGGTCAACCCCAGGGCCTGCTCTTCCTTCCAGTACCAAGCAGCTTCTCTGGGTCTGTGGAGGACAGAGCTAGTCTTCGAGGGAGAGGGTCCAGAGCCCACCTTACCCACCGTTTGCTGTTTGGTCTTGGATAAATGGCTTTGCTCTCTGAGCCCCAACTCCCCTTTATTCCCAATACAGTTGAATAGTAATGGCTCTTTTAGCTGTAATGCTCTGTAGCTCAGAGTGGTAACATGAGCTTTCTGGGCCTAACCTAACAGTCCCTGACTCTGGGGAAGCCACCTTCCAACACCCCCAGAGGAGAGAGGAGAGAGAGGTTCGCTGAGGCTCCTCTTCCCAAAGAGGAATATCCCAGGCCCTTTGGATGCAGGAACTTTCTCTCCATTTGACCCTGACCCTATGCCCAGTCCCAGTCCAGCACCAAGTCTTCCTAAGGCTTCCCTCTTTATGCCTAGCCCTAGGCTCGGCTGTACCATGGGGGAGACAGAGGCAAAACAGCCCCGAGCCTGCCATGCTGTTCTAGGGCCCGATAGAGGTGGGCCTGGGAGAGGACAGGAAACCCAAAGCCAGAGCAACATCCCCAAGAATATCCCCGTGAATCCAGGTCCCTTCTTTCCTTCACTCTGAGTTTGGCCCAGCCCTGTGGTGGCTGCTCTTTGCAAAGCCAGGATCTGGAGCATCCTCCACTCGGGCTCTCCCCACATGTAGCGGCAGTCACTCACAACCTGCTGGGGTTCGAGCCAGGTTCAGGCTGAGCACAGTGCTTGTTCGACGGGCCCGACGAGGGGGCCTGGGGAATGTCTCCACCCCTCACCCTGAGCCCTGTCCCTACAGGGTTACCTGCAGTACATCAAAAGCCTGCCACTCAACGACATCCCCGAGATCTTTGGGCTGCACGACAATGCCAATATCACCTTTGCACAGAACGAGACCTTCGCCCTCCTCGGCGCCATCATTCAGTTGCAACCCAAATCAACTGCCACGGGTGGCCAGAGCCGAGAAGCAGTGAGAGGCTCCCCCTTCCCACTCCTCCCCCCCCACAATTCTGTGGTCAATTCTGCCGTCAGTCTAGGCAGCCCAGGAGAAGAACCAGTGGCTATATTCCTAAAAGGGAGGGGGAGTGTTTGTGAATTTAATTTCTATCCATCAAATCCTATTTTAAACTCATTAGGTTTGTGGGAAGGGAAATGTTTCATCCCTTTGTCATATGAACCAGGCAGTTTTCATTTACATATTGAGCCCTTATAGAGAGACCACTTGTGATATCATAGATTTATTTATTCATAAATAAACTTTCTGAGGGAGAAAACCCCTTCCCCACCAATTGGCTTCCAGTCACCAAGACGGTGCCTTGACAACTAAAGATTTGGGTGGCTGTTGTAAGCAACTTCAGATGTCAGATTTTACAAACAAAATTCTTCCTTCTGGGGCTCGATTTCCTCTTGGGTCTCAGGAAGGAGCTGGCTGAGGAGGTTTCAAGAGCCCATCCAGCTCCTGTGTCCTGGGGGTCCATTTTCATCCTGCTCAGGAGGGCTGACATCCCAGAGCCTGCAGCCAGAGGCCTCTCTCATTCTCTGTTGGGGTGGGCCCTTAGATGGTGGAGGAGATTGCTGGGAGCATCCTGAAGAAGATCCCGGAGCCCATCGATGTGCTTCACGTGATGTCGAAGTACCCTGTGCTCTATGAGGAATCTATGAACACTGTCCTGGTGCAGGAGGTGATCAGGTAACCACCAAGCCTTTCCAGACAGGAGAAGGGGAGGGAGGGAAGAAGAAAGAAAGGCAGAGAAGCATGACCCTCTCGGGTACCCTTGAGGACCTGGGCCATGCTTGCTTTATGCTGGGGGAAGATGGTTGTTCTTGAAGCTGGCTCCGTGCCCGTGTCAACCCATCTCACCAACTCACAAACAGGCATCATGGAATCTCAAGGCACTGAAGGGCCTGGTGGTGATGTCCTCCCAGCTGGAGCTCATGTCCACTAGCCTCTACAACAATGCCGTACCTGAGATCTGGAAGGGCAAGGCCTACCCTTCCCTCAAGCACAGAGGAGGATAGGGGAAAGGAGTGGGTATCTAGACCAGACCGGTGGTCTAGACCTGCCTAGTGTGACCACTTGCTGGCATCGTGATTTGGGTTCAGTCCTTTGCCTTGGTTTCCCCATCTGTAAAATGAAGGCATTGTACTTTGAGCTCTTAAGTTACCTTCTAGAATAAAAAAAAAAAATCCATAACAATCTAAATTCCATTAGGGTTTTTAAGCCTACTCAGAGAAACTCAGAAGTTTACTGTATTAAGGCAACTTAGACTTTTCTCATATTACTTAATGAAACAGTCATTAGATTAGAATAGACGCCATTAAATGTTGTCAGTCGGCACTGCTAAGATCCGCTAAGAACACTGTTAGCTGCTACCAAAGTCTATCCCAGTGGTTCCCAAACTTTTTTGGTCTACCACCTCCTTTCCAGAAAAAATATTACTTGGTGCCCCCTGGAAATTATGAAACTATTTATTGAACTCAGAATAGAATGTAATACAAAAAAAGTGTGACCATCGCCATCTTCTTGGATCACTGCAGCACCCACCAGGGGGTGGTAGCGCCCACTTTGGGAATCACTGCTCTAACCTAAATTCCAGCCAGATTCAGGCTGTTTCTGGCACACCAAGCCAGTGAAGCATCTCTTTGTGGCCCAGTTTGAGTTGCTGTGCCCGTGTCCAAGCCATCAGATGTCGGGTAAACCTCCGTGAGGTGGGTATATGGGTCTCCATGCCCCAGACCTGCTCCTGGAGAAGGAAGGGGGCAGTGCCTGCGCCATATGGTAGATGGGGAGGACACGGCCCCCTTTGGGTCCAAAGGCTGTAGGAAACTCTTCCCTGTGATCTATCCCTCAGATACAACAAGCTACTGAATGTAATCACAGAGTCACTCAAGGATGTGCTCAAGGCACTGAAGGGCCTGGTGGTGATGTCCTCCCAGCTGGAGCTCATGTCCACTAGCCTCTACAACAATGCCGTACCTGAGATCTGGAAGGGCAAGGCCTACCCTTCCCTCAAGCCTCTGTCCTCCTGGGTCATGGACCTGTTGCAGCGGATTGAATTTCTGGACACCTGGATCCAACGTGGCATCCCGCCTGTTTTCTGGATCAGCGGCTTCTTCTTTCCACAAGCCTTCCTAACAGGGACCTTGCAGAACTTTGCTAGAAAACGTGTTATCTCCATTGATACCATCTCCTTCAACTTCAAGGTCAGTGAGCCAAAACAAATTCCCCAAATGTCCGAAAAGAAGTCTTCTGTGCACCATGAGTCCATCATTGTGATCGTGGCTGGTCATTGTGTTGATCAGTTCTTGTCTTTCAGTCATTCTTAAAATGTTGGTGTATAATTTGTTCACTTGGTCCAGATCAATTCACTTCACTCTGGGACAGCTAAAATGGTTTTCTGAAACTGCCTTTTTGTCATTTCTTTTGTCATGAGTATTCCATTCCACTCACATATCATATTTTATGCAAGCATTCCCCAATTGATGGGCACTCCCTACCTCTTAGCTTCCAGTTCTTTGCTACCACATAAAGCTACCCTGTTTTTGTGCATGTCTTTTTTTTTTTCCTCTTTCTTTGATCTCTTTGGAGTACAGGCCTAGAAAGGGGTATGTATAGTTTACTAACTGTATGGCTATGCAATCAGTTGTACTGCTGTGGTTCTAAATTCCTTTCCAGAAAGGCCGGACTAATTCACAGCTTTGCCCAGTGTGAATTGATGAGCCTATTTTCCCAAGTTCCCTTCAACATTTTCCTATTTTGTTAGTATTGCCTCTTCTGGTGAGTGTGAGGTGGAACCTCAGAGTTGCTTTCATTTGAATTTCTCTAATTGTTAGTGACCTGGAGCATTTTTCACTTACAAAAATGAACAATGTGGAAACATGTTTTGCATGATAATCCATAACCCAGACTGAATGGCTTGCCACTTCTGGGAAGGGGGAAGAAGAAGGGAGGGAGACAATATGGATCATATAACTTCAGCAAATTCATGTGGAAATTTGTTATTAAAATAAAAAAATGTTCAAAAAGAATGGAAGGAATAGAGCAAAGCCAGGAAGAGAACAGGTGGAAGGAGGTTGTGTGAGCATTATCTTGCTTTCTTAGCCTCAGAGGTTTTCTGCTGGTCCTGTCAGAGTGACCAAACCCAGACTCACCTGCAATGAGATGCTTGCAAGAAGTAGAAGTTGTCTGGTAGACACCAGTAGCCACCAGATCCCAGAGACATAGTCTCATTGTGAGGGCCCAGTTTAGCTCCCCCACTCTATCGGGGCTCTGTTCTACTCTAGGGTGCTGTTTAGAGAAGCATCCCACCAGCCCACCCTCCTCCACTGATCTCTCCCCCAACCCCTAGGTAATAGGGAAATCACCGAGTGAGTTGACCACAAGGCCAGAGATAGGCTGCTACATCCATGGCCTGTTCCTGGAGGGGGCACGCTGGGACCCCGAAATTTTTGTCCTGGCTGAGTCTCGGCCCAAGGAGCTCTACACGGAGATGGCTGTCATCTGGCTGGTTCCCGTACCCAACCGCAAAGCCCCAACCAAGGGCTTCTATTTATGCCCCATTTACAAGACTCTAACTCGAGCTGGTATGTACTCTCCTTCCCTCCCAGGCCCAGTCTCCTCACATAGAACTGGGGAGTAGGGGGTGGGGGAGATGGGGAGACCAGGGAGATTACTCTGTACAGTTTCATTTGGTTCCAACTTCCCCGCTAAAGTGTCACCGTCTCCTCTTCTACGCCAAGTGACTGGAACATGTCTTTGGGTTAGTGCGGCTAGCACTTTAGCCTCCTCCAAGGCCAGAGGTGGGAAACAAGTGTGTTGCACAAGCTTCTGTCCTCGCCTCTGACTTTCTTAGTTCACATTTCTTGCCAGTAGTGCTGATGGCGCTTGAAGGCTTTGCAGAAATGCCCTTTGAGGGAGCTAGTCAAACTACCACAAGATGTGACCGCTATTATTCTTACAGATGAAGCACTTCGAGGCTTCACACATCCTAGAATTTCATAGCTTAAGGATTCTAGGGGGGCAGCTGGGTAGCTCAGTGGATTGAGAGCCAGGCCTAGAGACAGGAGGTCCTAGGTTCAAATCCGGCCTCAGACACTTCCCAGCTGTGTGACCCTGGGCAAGTCACTTGACCCCCATTGCCTACCCTTACCAATCTTCCACCTATAAGTCAATACACAGAAATTAAGGGTTTAAAATTAAAAAAAAAAAAAAAAACTACCAATGAGGTGACAGAAGCCCAGAGAAGAAACCCATCTCAGGATAACCCAAGTAGTAAGCAACCATACCGGCATCTTCTATAAAACAAGAGAAAATAACCTTTACGTAACCAATTTCTCATAGTTGTCCTCAGGAAAGATTCCATAAATCTTACAGCATGAGAGCAGCAGCAGCTGCCGCGAGGTAGGATGTGGCCGGTGTGTAGCCCCTTCATGCAGCCTGCTCCCAATCTGTTTTAGATCATCCTTCCATTGGTGTCTGTTCCAGGTACACTGTCCACCACTGGCCATTCCACCAACTACGTCATAGCTGTGGAGATCCCCACCAGGAAGGGCCAGAGACACTGGATCAAGCGAGGTGTAGCCCTCATCTGTGCTCTGGACTATTAGGTCCACTGGGATGGGCCAAGCAAGCCCCAACCTAGGCCAAGGCAGCAGTGCCCCTGAGCTGGCCCTGCCAATTGTCCCTTGCCCAGGAGACCCTAGAGTGGAGTCCTGGGGCAGCCGTGAGAAGCCTGGGGCCCAAAGTTAGGGGGAATAAAAATATTTTTTTATGTTGTCTACCTATTCACACTCCAGCCTGTTCTGTGGGGTTCTTTGTCAGAACAGAGATTAGAGTGGGGACCAGCTCCTCTTGAGCCAACCCTTGGCAACAGGCCTGGAGTACTGGTAGGAAGCCCCTTTCTCTCCCCTCCCTCCAGGTATGCTGTTAGAAGCCTTCTGTGCAGGACATTTTTCATTAGTCTGCAAGAATTAAGAGAAGTCAGCACTTCTCTTGGATGGAACACACCAGCACCAAGATTTTCTAAATGGACCACTAGAACTGGAAGGGCAGGCCCTCATCTTACCAGAAAAAGGATGTGGAGCCTAGAGACGATGCGACTAGCTTAAGGTCGCAAAGCAAATTGGCTGCAGAGCCAAGATGAGAACCCAGGCCCCCCCAACACACACTCCAAGGTTCTGACACTTTTTATGTCACTGCATGTACACTGCCCAGAGCAGAGAAAATGCTTGCAATAGCGTAGTCCACAGTTCTTTATTCAGCAAACATCTAGCCAGCCAACACAGAGCACATAAGTTACAGGAAAACTTTATTCATTCAGACAAGTCTGGTATTTACAAGGATGGACAGGCAAAAGGCAAGGGGGTGGCACGAGCCCCAGCCTGCCCAGGTCTCTTATGTACAATAGCTTCAGTTCAGCCTTCCCCAGGACACATTTTACCTCAAGTTGGCTCCTGTCTCTTCTAAAATTCAGTGCAGGCAGAACAAATTCATCTGCCCCACCACAATTTAAACAGCAATTGTGATGTGTTAAGAAGGGACCTCCACTTCTCCCAGGGGCCCTCGGAGAGAAAAGGCAAGGGGGAAGGTGGGGAGAGGGGAAGGCGGTGGGGCTACCTTATGGTCACAAACAGGAAATAGACTTTAGAGGGTGGGGAAAAGGGCAGAAACTGGTCCCCAAATGGTCTGACAGAACTTTGAATTCTCTTTTGCCCAAAGGCCCATAAAATGGAAGCATCTCAGCAGGCCAGCCCTTCACACTCCTCCCCCACTCCCACTAAAAGTTCCCTGTTCGATTCTCCCTCAGCAGTGAATACCTGATGGATACCTTTACTCTAGACCCTGGGGTCAGGCAGCTGATGGACCTTCCTACAGTTTGAAGCCCCCCAGAGAGCTGTGCATGCCTAGCTGAGGGAGGGCCTCCCCATTAATACTGGTGGGCTGTGGGTGCATCCTCAGAATCCTGGAAGGCCCTCCCTCACTTTAGAAACCAGATACCCCACTGCACAAACAATCCTCAAGGCTGGGAAAACCATCAAACACTTTGAAATGAAATATTTTCCCAAAAGAAAAGGCTTTGGGTCACCTTGGCACCATCTGTGCTTCAGGCAGCCCCTGCCCTGGCTTATCCTCTCCCCTTCAGGCCATGCCAGGGAAGGAAGAACAATTTACAGGAACCCAAAATACCTTAAAACATATCAACATAGGCCAGGTAGCGCTGCTCAGACCAATTCAGTAACAAAGCTTCCCTACATGCTCCCATGGACCCAGAGAATCCTGAAGTCCTCCCCCACCCCCCCACTCCTGATCCTGAGCAAACCCCCCCCGATTCCTGAGTTTGGAGTTCCAACAGCAGATGTGCAAAAGTGCAGGCCCAACCTCTCTAGGAGAGTGCTTATGTGGGGCCGGGCTGGGCTCAGAGCCTGGGGTGGACAGGGGAATCTGAGTAGGATTACCCCCCAGGAGGTAAGTGGTTGTGATTCTCAAGTCCCAGCTTTGTCCACCAGCTCCCTAGGCAGTGTCTAAGGGAGGACACACAGAGAGAATGGAAGAGGAAGAAGCCAGGGCAAGGGATGGAGAGCCAAATCCAGAAGGCTGCTGTGCAGGAGGCAGTGGTATTCAATACAATGGTGGCAAGATTAGTCAGAACCAAGAAAAAAATAGACATTTCTGATATATAAAATATATATTCTGCTGTCACGGAGGCAGGGAGTCGGGGCCCTGGCTGTCAGTAGGGTCTGTGTGCCCCTCAGGGCGGATGATCCACAGCCAGCTGTGGGCGGGCTCAGATGACAAAGGGGGAGAGAGTGTCCAGAGTTCCCACTACACTGACTCCGGCTGCTGCTTCCTGAGTGGTCCCTGCACTGACTTTGCGGCAATCTCTGGCTGACCCGCCCAAATCCCACCCCCAAAAACTGGGGTGGGCAGGCCTACAGGCCAACTGATTTCAGATCCCCAGGTCAGCAAGGAGGGGCTGAGAGGAGGTTGAGAGCCATGTGACCAAGAAGTCCCCTTTATTTCTAAAGGGTCAGCAGGAGATCTGTAGTGCGACTGACACACGGGAACCTTCGCCTGTCCACTGGAGAACAAGAATATTCCCACTTTAAACTGTACAGTAATACTGGGTCCAAGGGGGAGGAGATCAAGCAGGGGCAGCTCAAGGCTGCTTATCCCTCAGAATGCCCTCTGTTTAGGGGAACACATGAGTACTTGACACCCTGGAAGGCCTGGCCCTGGGTGGGGAGGTCCCTCACTGCCGTTTGGCCTTGTAAGGACGAGAGCGTTTCCGCCTGTCAGGCTTTCTCTGTTTATGAAGCCGGCCGATGCTGACCCCCTGTCGTCGCCGGACGGAGATATTCTGCTCCACAAGGTTGGCCAGCATGCCTAGGAGAGGGCACAAGAACAATGAGTGGGCAGTCCCACAGCCAGACAGGCAATCTTTAGCTCTCACTGTGCACTCATCTACTGCAAAGGGACCAAACTCATGGCTTGCCAGCCGCATGTGGCCCATAATGCTCCTAAATGTGGCCTAAACAAGATTCAATTGCAACTGGTAGTTAAAAATAGGATAGAACATAAGATATTACATTTAAAATTAAGTCAAACTAGGTCTGCACCAGGAGAGATCAATAAAACAAAGACCTTTATGTAAAAAATTTCAGTAGTTCTTTTTGTGGTGGCAAAGAACTGGAAACTAGGAGGTGGGGGTAGTTGTGCTCATCAGTTGGAGAATAGCTAAACAAGTCTGTGATGGAATACAATTATGCTAAAAGAATGACAAGCAAGATAGTTTCAGAATACCTCTTGGGAATATTTATATGAACTTATGAAAAGAAGTATGTCAAACCAGGAGAATGGTAACAGCAATACTGTACCACATGACTGAACTATTCTTAGAATGATCCAAGACAATTCTGAAGGACTCATAATGAAAAATGCTGCCCATCTCCTAAAATGGAATCTGAATGCATACTGTTTATGCTTTTTCTTTTTTTTTTTTTGGTCTGGGTTTTCTTTCACAACATTACTAGTATAGAAATATGTTCTGTAAGACTGCACGTTTCGCCTTTATCAAATTGCCTGCCTTCTTAATAAGGAGTGAGGGAAGGAGAATGGAAGAACATTTGGAACTTAAAACTGAAAAATGAAGGCTAAAAATTGTTTTACAAGTAACTGGAAAAATATTTAAAAAATAATTATGTGCCTTCAGGGATCCTTCTGTTTAGTTTAATGGCACCCATCTCTACTTGATTTTGACAACAATGATCTATCCACAAGTGTTAATGTAGGATATCAGCTGTCCCAGGAGATTCTCAACAAGCCCACACAGGAGAATGAGTCTAAGACCTGGGTCAGAAAATAGGCAATCTTCCAGACAAAGCTGGACCATCTCACAGGATAACCTTGTGTCCTCTACAATCTGCATAAATCTTGGAAAAAAATACTGTGCTTTTGGTATTAGAATTCTATTTCCTAGGATGCAGACCTGGATTCAAGGCCATGGGTCCCTGAGGCTGAAAGAAGAGGTGCCATTTCCATTCCTAAAGGTGAAAGCACCCCCTAATAACCCACCAACCCCTCTGCCAGGCATCAGCACTACTGCCTCACCTTCCTGAGCCAGCATGGAAATAAACGTGCAGATGAACTCATCGTAATTGTGGGTTCTTCTCTGGTCATCAATCTATGAAAGCAAACAGAAGAGGAGTGGCAGCCACATCAGTAACACCAGAAATTGTTCCTTGAGTGTGGCACCAGCAGCTCACCTTAAACTTTTTCCTCTTTTCCACTTCCTCCTTGAGACAGGCTTCATAGTTTGCGATCTCTGCTTCCACACACTTCAACAATGCCAGCAGTTCCTAGCAAAACCAAGTGTGCCGGTGAAGTGGCTGCTCAAGGGTGGGAAAGGGACCCCTAGGAGGGTGCTATCCTCTGCACCAGTAGCAAGAAGGGTATGGGGCAAAGTATAAAGCTCCTGACCCCCAACTCTTGTCACCTAACCTGGCCATGGCTGGTGCCAGTAACACCAAGAGAAGAGGGGACATGGTAGCCCCCACTGGCCCACAACCCCAGGCAAACGACTGGACACTCACTTTGGGGGAATACTTTTCCCCACACAGCTGTTCAGGAGGTCGGCTCAGCCCAGCTTTCTCTCTGTCACTTGGCTCAGGTGCCTCCTTTTCCTCCAGGGTGACACTGATCTGGGTGATCTGGCTCTGTCTGACAGGCGGTGAGGAACCTTTCCCACCTTCTAGGAGGAGCACACACAAGAGAAAGAGCTAAAAGCAGGCACCAAGGACTGTGGTCTTCTCAAACACCTTGCTATTTGATTGATTAGATCTAGCTCCTCTTGACCCCATAACTACCCCCAAACCCATCATCCCTCACCTGCAATGGTGAGAGGGCACAGAACCCCATCCTCAGAGAGATGCAGAAGACCTATGCTGATGACAGGCCCCAAGTCTCGTACAGCCCGGTTGTAGCGCATGCAGTCCACTCGCAACAACCCATCGTCCTCCCCAAAAAGCACCTTGGAGATGTGGGAAGTGACAGGGCTGGACGGGCGGGTGGGATTGGCAGAGCGGATGGGGGACCGAAGCGGAGAGTTGAAGGCGCTCCCAATCTCAGAAGCTGTGTCAGTGCTCTCATTGCTGGGAGTGGGTGAAGGTTGAGAGTGAGAGGGCGCAGCTACAGCTGGGCTTCCAGCACCACCACTAGTCTTGATGGACAAAGGAATTGAGAGGTCTTTCTGGGATTCCTTAAGCTTCTCGGCCAGCACATTAATGGTGTTGGGCTGCAGGACGCAGAGCTGACCATCAGAAGAGGCAGGCAAGGGCTCCTGCTTAACTTGCCCTTTTCGCTTGTACCTGTTCAGACCCACAGACAGAGATTAAGCTTGGGAGAGGAGTAAGCCTCTCTCCTAGAAAGCACCTCCCCCATTCAAGGAAGGAAGAACAGCTGACAGGGCATGTGGATCCCTTTATACCAGTGGTTCCCAAACTTTTTTGGCCTACTGCCCCCTTTCCAGAAAAAATACTACTTAGCGCCCCCTGGAAATTATGAAACTATCGAACTCAGAATAGAATGTAATACAAAAAAAGTGTGGCCATCACCGCTCCCCTGGATTGCTGCAGCACCCACCAGGGGGTGGTAGTACCCACTTTGGGAAATCACTGCCTTATACAATCCAGTCTCAAGAGATTCTCAGAAGCTCCACATTCACTCTCCAGAACATGGGTAAACAAAAGAAAAGGCCAAGGTTTTTAGTATACCATAGTATACCATACCTGATGGCAGAATTTGTGTTCCGAACATCTTCCTCCTCCTCATCATCATAGTCATCTTCATCATCCGAGTACTGCTGTGGTGGGCGAACTGGGACACGGCTACGGCCTACACCTGCTGCCAGGTCCTCTTCTTCCTGAAGGATAAATCAGGGTGAATTCAAAGTAAGAGCAGAAGTCGCATTGGGATCCCAGTAATATCAAAAACAGACAGCTAGAACATGCTGGGGACAGATGCTCCTTTGGTGTGAGGTTTGTCCCACAAAATCATTCTAAAGAAGCACGATTCTCAAAGACTTTGCCTTTATTCTACTGGTGTTTCAGAACTAATCAAGAATATCTTATATTCTTAAGGTCTCAATTCTGGATCCAACCAAATGATCTGGAAGTAGGAAGTCTTGGATTTCCAGAAATTCTCTTAAAACTCTTGAAGTTCTCTAGTGGCCAGATAAAAATGTTATGACCAAAAACAGGAAGATAAGATACTCCCAAATAGCTATCAAAGCCCACCTCTCAAAAGACTTTGAGTATTATGGATATCTTGTGGCACTAAGTGTTAGACCAGAAATGGGTACCCGTTTGGTTCTAGGTACTTACTTGCATGGGAGATTTAGCATAATTGTGGTTATCCAAGAAAGCTGGGAGCCGCTGAACGATGGGACTGGGGTTTGCTGGGACCCCATTGAGGCTGCTAACTGGAGGCTTCACCATGAGTTTGGGTTTGCTGGGTGGACTATGTGTGGGGGCTGGCTGACAAGGCCCTGCCACCTCTTCAGGTCCATCTGAGAAGAGGGAAGAATAATATGAATAATGCCTTCAAAACAAGACATAGAAGGTACTGGTAAGGAGAAAGAGGGAACAGCATTTCCAGATTTCATACTATATAATAAAGCAACAATCAACAAAACTACCTGGGATTAGTTAAAAAGTGAAAAAGACTAGAAAAAGAAGCTATGTAAGGGCAGCCAAATGGTGCAGTGCACAAAAGGCCAGACCTGGAGTCAAGAAGACCTATCTTCCCAAGTTCAAGTCTGGCCTCGGGCACTTATTAGCTGTGTGACCCAAGGCAAGTCACTTTACCCTATTTGCCTCAGTTTTCTCCTATGTAAAAATGAGATGGAATAAAAAATGGCTAATCATTCCAGTGTCTTTGCCGAGAAAACCCCAAATGAAGTCATAAAGAGGATGGGCATGACTGAAAAAACTGAATGACAAGGGACAATCAGAAACAATGGAACTCAAAAGCCTACTATTTAATAAAATAGAAATCATAAACAATTTAGTAAATTGCTCCTTATCTGATTAAAAACTAGTGGAAAACTGGAAAGCAGTGTGTCAGAAATCAAACTTAGACAAATACCTAATACTTTATTCCACAATACATTCTAAATGGATACCTAACCTTAATATTTAGAAAAACAGATCATATGCCTCTTCCAGCTATAGGGAGATGTATTCTTCAAGAGATAAAAGCAATCACAAAAGATAAAAGAGGTAACTTTGATTATATGAAACTGAAAAGCTTCTGAGCAGATAACACTAATGCTAGAATAAGATGAGAAGCGGGGGGGAAAAAAATTATCAAATTTCTCTGAAAAAGGTTGGGTATTCAAGATATAGAAAGAATAGATACCCGTGACCAAAAGCCATTTCCCAACAGATAAGAGGTCAAAGGATATGAACTGCTTTCAAAAGAACCCCAAACTATTCACAACCACATGAAAGAAGGCTCTAAATTACAATAAGAGAAATTTGAATCAAAGTAATCCTGAGGTTTTACCTCACATCTTGCAAATTGGCAAATGATGGGAATAGTCAAATTGGAGAGACTGTGGGAAAATAGGTATTGTGGTGCACTGTTGGTGAACCCATGAATCAGTATAACCATTTTGGAAAGCAAACTAGAATTACACAAATGAAGTAATTAAAATGTCCATAGCCTCTGACCCAGAGATTCCCTTACTGGGCTTACATCCCAAAGAGGCCATTGACAAGAAGAAAGACCTCCTATACACCACAATATTTCTAGCAGCACTGTTTGTGATTACAAAGAAATGGAAATAAAGCAGATGCCCAATGATTGGGGAATGGCTAGACCACTGTGGTATGAGAATGTAATGGATTATTATTGGGCTATAAGAAATAATGAATGTGATGGATACAGGGTAACAAGGAAAGATCTATATGTGATGACAGTGAAGTAAGCAGAGGCAATAAGACATTAAAAGCTATGATTACCACAACATAAAGAACCAGCACACACCAAAAAATCAAAGTGAATGTTGCAAAATTCTAAAGAACAAAAAATAGCTGGAAAGAAGAGCTATGAGCAGACACTCCTACCCTCTCCTATGCAGAGGTAGGGGGGCCTACAAGGGCTGTAGAATGCACATATTTTTAGACTTTCTTAATGTACTGATCAGTTATGCTGACTTTTCCCTCTTTTTTTTTTTTTAATCTTAAAAAGCTCTCTATTATGAGATGATTCTTTGGAAGGGGAAAGCTATGGTGATATTTTTTAAAAGGCAATAAAAATTTCTTAAAAAAAAAAAAGTAGTGGAGTGGGAGAAGGCATTTAGGTGGCTCAGTGGATTGAGAGCCATGTCTAGAGATGGGAGGTCCTGGGTTCAAATTTGAACTTAAGACACTTCCTAGCTGTGTGACCCTGGGCAAGTCACTTAATTCTCATTGCCTAGCCCATATTACTCTTCTGCCTTAGTACAGAGTCTGAGACAGAAGGTAAGGTTAAATAAAAATTAAAAAGAAAAAGAACCAGGCACCTCTTCAGTTTTGTGTTCTCTTCCCTCCAAACACTTCAAACACTTCAAACAATCAGCCCCACTGCCACTTCTTCCCATCTTTTGGACCCAGCTACCATAACCATCTTTCAAAAAGAAGACAGAAATCTCTATGGGGTTGAGAAATTCCTGGATGTCTCGGACAGGTCAGAATAGAAAGAAAAAAAGGAAAAAAAGGAGAAAAGTAAAGGACCAAAAGAAAGGAGGAAGTTTGTGTGGTGCAAGGGACACAGAAGGCTAAGGAACTCCAGGCTGCTAAACATTTGTCTATCACATTCTTTTTATTAGTCTTTTCTTGATGGTTCTAAATCAAAAATGTAGGAGTCTCCCAATCTTCCAGGATTCCACAAAAAGAAAGACTGAATGCACCCAGAAGGCCAGGCCAGGGCTTTTTTCTCCAGAACTTAAGAGAAGGCACTCAGTATGTTGTATGCATCTATGTTATAGGCCCATAAATTTAGAGCTGGAAGGGTTCTCAAAGGCCACTAAGTCTGTCTTCCTCATTTTACAACTGAGGCCCAGAGAAATTTCAGTGCCCAAGGTCACACAATTTCTAATTGTCTAAAGCAGGATTTGAACTCAGGTCCTCTGACTCCAAATCCTATGTTCTTTTTCCACTTTACCATGTTGTCTTTCAATCAGAGCACTTAAATCCCTCTATCCCAGGGTTCCTCAATCTGGGGTTCAACAACTTTTCTTTTTAATGCTTTGACAACTATCTATAATTGGTTTCCTTTATAACATATCATATTTTATGTTTTTAAGGACATTATTCTTGGGGCAGCTAAGTGGCTCAGTGGATTGAGAGCCAGGCCTAGAGATGGGAGGTCCTAAGTTCAAATTCAGCCTCTTCCTGAACACTTCCTAGCTGTGTGAGACTCTGGACAAGTCACTTAACCTCCACTTCCTAGCCCTTACTGCTCTTCTGCCTTAGATTGATTCTAAGGCAGAAGGTAAGGGTTTAAAAAAAAAACCTAAAACAAAAAAAAAAAACCATTATTTCGATAAGGGGACCACTGGCTTCACTAGACTGCCAAGGGGTTCATAATACTAAAAAGATTAAGAATCCTTAAGCTAGGCCAACCTTGAAACAGTCAATTTCATGCCCAATCCAATCTAACTGAATCTCTGCCCGAGGAGTCAATGTCCAGGCCTCCTGGGTCCTGTTGCTTAGGCATCTCATACCTGTTTGAGAAGCCTCAGAGGCCAGTGGGGTCTTGCTTGTTTCAAGCACCAGAGAGGGCTTGCAGGAGGCTGGCTTGGAGTCCTCAGGAGGCTGAGACTCTTGGGACTTCTGGGTTTGAATCAGTTCTGGCTGAGTCACTCGGATCAGCTGAAACCAGAATAAGGAGGGCACTGAGCAACAGGACTAGCAGAATTCTACATTCTCAGGGACACACACCACCGGACTGTGCCGTCTCGCTTTTCCAGCTGAGCATGCCTCAGGATCAGCTCTGTTAGCAGTTACCCAATCACACCATGAAAGGGGAATACTAAGGACTTCATTTTAGTAGCCAGTCCTCATCCCAACCTAAAACTTTCCCACTCTCCAGGAAGTCAGAAAGGAGTAAGGAGATATCCAAAGCTAGAGGGAGAAACAGAAAGGAGATGAAAAGCATGGAAAATCCAACAGTTACTTTAACCCCCTAAATCATCAAACTGCTTGAAAAAAGAAAACTACAAATGTTAAATCAGAAGAAAACATTCATAGGAAAAGGATATGAAAAGAAAATGGAAAACAAAAGATGTTCAAACATGGCTCCTAAAAGAACGGGAAGTCCCGAGTCCTAGAGAACAAGACCCATACCAGTCTCTTCCCAGAAAAGGGCCTTTCCTACCTGCTGTAAGGCCTCCAACACTGTCTGTCGGTTCATCTTCAGGACGTGCAGCTTAGATTCATACTTGATCCTGCGGTCGGGCACTACCGCCATCAGGTTAAATCGGATGTCATGATATGGCTCCCTGTGGTCACACCCACCGGCCACCTGAGCTTCAGGTCTTCTGCAGCCAACCCACCCTCTGGGTGCCCCTTTCCCCAGTCAGATGACCAAATGCAAATGATTCCATGCTAGAAACTTTAAAACCAGTGTCTTAGGGCCAGCCAGTAATTTTATACATTATGCTTTGATATAAGGCAGACCAGCAAGCCAGTTATCACTATTTATAGGGGTTTTTATACTCTCACCAGATTCCTTTAGAATTCCATACTCCTCCATGGGAAAGAGAAAGGTTGGCACCATCTAGGAAACCCACCCAAGGGTGCCGAGGAGCACAACTGCCATCAAACTTCCCAGTGCTATGCCCACCCTCCAATCTGGGCAGTTACCCTGCTGTGGCTAGGCCAATTCGTTCCATGATGACTCGGCGGGCTTTATCTGTCCACTCTTCATCTTCCCCCCAGGGCCCTGGTAAGAACAACAAAGAAGAGAGAAAGAGGGTGAAATGCCAATGCTGGGAATGTAGGAAAGACAGAAGTCAAGGAGGTTGGAGGGAATATCTGAAGGATGCCTATGATCAGATTCAGACTTCCTCAGAGCCATCTTACCACATGATAAGAAGCTTTACAAGTATATTCGGCTGTATTACCATTAAAGACCACCCTTATAACAATGTGGCCAGCTATTTCTGGAGAAAGGCATATTATTCTCTGCCCAGCTGAATAATCTTAGTACTTAATGTCTAACAATCATATCTCTAATTCTAGAATTTGTAATGATTGAGAAATGAAACTGAAACCAAAGGCCTTACAAAATCATTATAGTCTGAAGAACTGAGGAAAGCACTCAGTTTGCCTAGCCCTATCTGGAAATATGGACACCTAAACCCTGTGCCAAGGAACTCAAAGCACAGATCCTACCGTGGTCGATGGGATACACTTTCAGCCCGTCTAGCTCAAAGAGACGTCCCTTGATGGGGACATAGCTGACAAAGTGGAATGCCTCCATTGTTCTAACAGCACTGATCCCATTCTGCTTCTCTGGCAGGTGTCGTGGCTCAGGTCTATAGAGGAGATGGATTCAGAAGGCTGATTAAGGAGAGCCCTCCTTATGACTATATTGCCTTTTATCCTATCACACATCTCCATCTTCTTTACACGCACCTGGCATGGCTGTTGTGTGCTTTGGCCAGCTCTGGAGCATTCCCAATGGCATATCCCTTGCTCTAGAAAGAGAAGAAATAATCCTATGTCAAAGTCTTCATGTGGTCAAGAGATAAAGATGCTAAAATTTCAGAGAAAGCAAGGTGAGAATAAGTCCACTGGATGCTAGAGTCAGAAGACTTGAATTCTAGCCCAAGCATTTTATTTGTTTTGTGGATTTAGGCAAGCATTGCTTAATTTCTTATCTATAAAATGGGGATTGTCACCATTTGCTCTACTGAATTCACAGGGCTGCCCAGGGGATCAATGAAGTGACAGGAGAAAATAAAACATGAAAAGTTAAAATCATCACATCCACTGCCAATATGGGGGAACTGCAATCACTTCAAAGGACAGGAGAGTAACCCCTAGGGCCTAAGCCTTGTCTGGGCACTACATATATGTCAATCTAGTTCTCAAAGCATAGGCACAAGAGCCTCTGCCAGGCAGCCAGGGTTCTCCACATACCTCTGGGCTAAAACCCTTGGTGAAATCCTTCATGCGGCTCAGTGTTGGGCCCAGGTCCACATTGCTACAGTTCAAAAGGACACTCAATAAGGCATGAGTGGCACAGGAGTTGGGAATCAGCTGCAAATCCAAGAATAGGCACTTTTTATTCCTGACCTACATCTTGTCTCAACCTCCCTCAAACATACCAACATAGCATGATTCATAAATATGGCATACAGAAAAAAGTTTCATGGGGTCTAATCTAGTCAGAACTCCTTGAATCTCAAGAAAGGAACCTTCCCTTCCTTTGTCCAAATGAAGAAGAGGGGAAATCCTCTCTGCTAAGAGTGTTCACAAAATAACCACTCCTGGATTTTGTTTATTCTCTCTTAAAGCAGAAGCACTAAGAATTCTCTAGGCTAAATTATCTTGTGGCAACTTAGGTACAAAAATTCATATCTCAGAGCACAAAGAGCCAAATAACCTGATGGGCGAAGAACATGTTATTCACAATGTCATCATCGATCACAGAAGTCTCGTCCACAAGGGTAGAGACCTTGCGCCGGGACCTGCGTTCTTCGATCCATTTGAAGAGGAAGATGAAACCATATACTGGACTGGAAGAAAAAAGAAAAGAACTTATTAAGTGCATTTGACTAGGCCGCTTTGAAGGTAAGGCTCTCCTTTCTACTATTTTTCTTTTCTTTTTATTCCCCTTTAACTGCTTTTCCACTTAACTAAGGAAGGAAGACTCCCAAAATGGTACTCTTTGCTAACTTTTCCTGAACACTGCCAACTCAGCTCATGGCAGTACTAAGTATATGTATTCCCTAGAGAGATGCACAGCCACTGTTCTTTTCTTTGACCTAAAAGTCCAAAAGGAAGGCACCCACCTCCTCTCCCAAACAAAATGTCATAATTCTATGTCAACAAAAGGGGGAAAGCAATTCATCGCCCAGAGGCCCATCTTGGAAGAGTGAAAGCTTCAGAATAAAAGCAAAGATAGAGACACATGAAGATTCTGTTCCAGTGGGAAGTTCAACTTCCTCTATCACTGGACTCTAGCACAACATCCCAAACAGAGTAAATAAAACAAATCCACACTCAAACCAATTCTCTTCTTCGTTAGGAAGAGACTTTTAGCATTGTTACCACAACTCACTTCCTGATAACATAGAGGTTAACTCCAATGTTTCTATTTTAGGGTCCCCAAAAAAAGGCATCCAGGCAAAATCTTAAGTTTCTCAGGTAATAAAACATTCCGCATTGTGAGAAATGTCAACCACCAGAGACCAGTCCTCTGCTATGACATCCTCTACATTACTGTTTATTACCAAGGGATCCTGGAGCTTTAAAAACCCCTCAATGAGACTTATACAGAAGAAATGATACTTTCTCAAACTATCTTAATAGGTCAGTGACAGAGACTAACCGGGAAGTCACTTACCCCTGGCATTTGCTCTGAAGATCATAAATCTCTTCAACTTGTACCCCTTTAACACCTATGGAATATCACAACCATTAATTATATACAACTTCTGTATTCAGTGCTGGAGATACAAAGCTAGATACATTAAGTATTCCACTACCAAAGAGCTTATAATTTAATGAGAATAATGGGAAATATAGAAAGGGGAACAGGTATACAAATAAATGGTTAAAAAAAAAAGTACAAAGGATAGATCTAAGCAGAAAGCTGATCTCTGAAGAGGTCAAGACCCTTTTAAAGTACATGGAAGGGGGGGCAGCTGGGTAGCTCAGTGGAGTGAGAGTCAGGCCTAGAGACAGGAGGTCCTAGGTTCAAACCCGGCCTCAGCCACTTCCCAGCTGTGTGACCCTGGGCAAGTCACTTGACCCCCATTGCCCACCCTTACCAATCTACCACCTATGAGACAATACACCGAAGTACAAGGGTTTAAAAAAAAAATTAAAAAAAAAAATAAAGTACATGGAAGGGAATAGAGGATTGTCTAGGCTTAATGGAGGAAGTGGTATTTGAGAAAGGTCCAGCTTTAAAGAGTTATCTCCAGCCATGGAGGATAGCAAAGGCACCAAAAACAGGAGAGAAGAGCACAAAAGTACATGTTGGAAAACAGAATACATGAAAGAGATTATATTCAATAATTCTAGAAAAGCCTACTGGGACTAGTTTGAGGCAGGCCTTCAATACCAGGATCAGGAGTTTATAATTTATGTGCAAGACAAAGGGGAAGCTACTGATAATTTAGGAACGGAAAAATGGCAGAGTCAGAATAGAAAATGAGGGAGGAGATTACTGAAGCAATGATGTGAGGGTTAGCTTGGAAAGAAGGCAGACTGGAAGCAGGAAAATCATTTAGGACCCTATTATAATAGTTTATATGAGAGTTAAAAAGGTTCTCATCTAGAGTACTCAAAGGAAGAGTAGAAAAAGGGGACAGGTATATGAGATTTTGCAATGGTAGAAATGACAAAAATCTGATGACTGATCATATGGAGAGATCAGAATCAAAGGAGGGAAAAAAAGATTGGGCACAAAAACATACGAAATGCCTCATCTGAGGGGAAGTTTTGTACTTACCAAAATCTTCTACCAACAGGGTGAAAAGGCCTGAGTTTTTCCAAAGATTGGAAAGTGAAGGAGACAGCAGAGGAAGAAAAAAAAAAAAAAAAAGAATAGCTATTTAATGATCAAAATTGTGTGAATAGGTTAGAAAACTTTTAGCAAAAAAAGGAAGGCAGAGTCATGATTCTCATTCCCTCCCACTACAGGCTTCTGTGATGTTTTTCATGTCTTTTTTCCTACTGCACACAGCCCTCATTCTCAAGACAACTCCTTTCTTTAAGCCCTTGGAGTTAGGAAGACTTGAGTTCAAATCTGATTTCAGATACCACTGTGTGACCTTGGGCAAGTCACTAAACCTGTTTGCTTTAGCTTCCTCAAATGTAAAATGGGGATAATGAGATCATCTCAAGGTTGTTTGTGAAGATAAAATTTGATAATATTTATAAAGCATTAGCACAGTGAGTGCTATGTAAATAGTAGCTATTATTTACCCTCAGTTATTCATATACCCCTAACCCAACCCTGTGGTCATGTCCTTCATATCCATTTTTTTTTTTTTTGAGAACTGATATCCAGATTAAGAATATCTTTGTACTACACCTAATCAGCAAAAATTACCACAGTGCTGGTTTTCTTACCACCTAAGGCCCTACTAACTTACAACTTTGTCCTTCAACCTCCAACTCTATACCCCATCCCCTACTTGAGCCTACAACTCCTGGCCCTGTATTCCTGTATTCCTGCTTGCTTGGGAGCAGAACAACCTTGCAATTCCCATCCTCCAAATGTAAGTCAACAATGTAATATGGCAACCAAAATAACTAATGTGATCCTAAACCACCTAGAGTCCACAAGTGAGGCGGCTACAATCCCACGGTACTATCAAGACTACAAGTGGAGTCTCACATATAGGTCTGGGCAGCAAGGTTTAGGAGGGATGGTGACAAACGTATGCTGAGGATAGCCTGGTGGTGCTTAGCCTGTCCAGAGACTTTTGAGGGGCCACGGTAGCTTGTATGTAAATGGATATCAGGTAGAAGAGGGCTTAGCCTGGCTCCACTGGGCCCGGAAGGCAGAACTAGGAACAACGGACAAGACTGCTGAGATATTCAGCTTGACAGAAAGAGCTCCTAACAATTCTAGAGTTCTTCGAAAGTTGAATAACCACTTGTTGGGATTTTTGCAAAAGTGTTTCTCGCACACGTTCAAGCTGAACCTCTGTTCTAAGCGGGAAGGAGCTTAGTATTCATCCAGGCCAGCTCCCTTTAGAGAGAACACTGAGGCCCAGAGAGGCTGAAGGGCTTGGAGTGGGGTCTGAACCCGGGCCCTCTGGCTCAAATGCAGCCCACTTTCCGTTGACCCCCGGCTCTGACCTCGGAAGTCTCCTCAAACTCTGAAATCCTTGGCTTCCATAACGCGCCAGCCAACATGGTCCCCGGAGCCTGGGCCTCCCCCGCCCAGCCCAACGCCTCCCCCAATTCCAATCCGCAATGGTACCCGCGGAGGAGGCGATAATGGTTCTTATTTATTTATCCCCTCGCCCATGTCCCCTTCCCCCTCTCCCCGTCCTCTCTCCTTTTCCTCCCTTTTCCCCGGCCCGGCCCCGCCCCCCCTTTCTTGCCCCTCACCTGGGTCACTCTCCAGCTCTAACCAGCCTTTATTCATCTTCCCCTGGAGCGGCCCCTCAGCGCCATGTCCAAGCTCCGCCGCCGCCCCTGGGAGCCCCGCACTCAAGGAAGCCCGGCCGGCACCGGGCCCCCACTCTAAGACGCCCAGACAACGGGCCCGAGAGCCGCGTCATCCGCGCGCGTCGCGACGCGGCGCCGCCAACATCATCTCAGCGCGACGCCGCGCACTCACAGCTTCTGACGATTACGCTGGAAGGTAGGAGGGCATGCGGGCAGGTGGGTGGGCGGGAGGGAGCGCAGCGCGAACTCGAAACGCCCGGACGTGCTCGCCGCCGACGTAGTCCGCGCCTCTTTCCCGGAGTGTTAGTGAGGTCGCTTCCCCGCTCCGCCGTCGGCCCCGCCCTTCCCCTCCAGTGGGTGGCGGGGAGGTGGGAGGGGTGCGGGCAATGCGCGTGCCCGCCGGCCCGGCTCGCCGCCGTTACTGGCCGTTGGGAGAACTCATGAACCCGCCCTCGGATGCCGTGCTACCCAGCCTCCGCCCCATCGAAGGCGGGGCCTGGGTCGAGCGGGCTCGCGGCCGTTACTGGCCGTTGGCTGACCCTTCGCCCGCCCGAGCGGCCCCTCCCTGCAGCTGGCGGCGGGGCTGCTGAGGGCGGGGGCTGAGGCTCGACGGGCCGGGGTCGGGGCCTACGGCTAGCCAGCGCGAGACGCGGCGGCTGGGGTCTGGAGCAGCCCGTGCGCGGGGGGCAGTAAGGCCCTCGGAGGTAGAGGAAGCTCCGCCGGACCCAAGACTGGGGGACCAGGGCGCCCAGAGGAAGGAAACAGACACGTGTGTGTGTGTGTGTGTGTGTGTGTGTGTGTGTGTATGTCTGCGCGCGTGTACCCTGAACTCCGGTGTGGAAACACCTCTCACTCTCCCCTGCACTGCGGGCATCCGGAGGTCTCCAGTGTGTCAGAGGCATCACTTGAATCCAGCTCTTCGGTCTCGGAGACCCTCCGCTTCTCCATCGTGGCTTAAAAAAGGGAAAGATTCCAGAGTAGAAAAGCGGATTCCGGGAATGACTTAAGGGAGGGGGAGGCAGGCAGGAAGCCAAGAAACACTCAAGCAGTTGGTTAGCGCCTACTGTGTGCTAGTCACTCTGCTAAGCCGTGGTGATACAGATAAAAAAGAAACAGTTCTTCCCCGCAAGGAACTTACTTGTTAAAGTAAGGTAATCTGAAAAATCGCGCTCTCCCCCCATCATCCCGCCCCCCCCATTGCCCCTAGAAAGAACAACTGTTAAATTGTTAAATTTAGGGGGAGCTTGGAATAATTTGTTGCGTTTTCTCAGTTAGAAAAATTGGCATTTCTGTACACTTTGTCGATTAGCATCTAGTGGTAATTATGGTATTCACCCAAGAGATACCCAATGTTTTGTAAATAATCCATTTGTGTAAAAAAGCCTGTGGATTTACACCAGGTTTTTTTTTTTTAATCAACCAAAAAAAAAAAGAGGTTAAATTATCATAAGGCCGTTTTAGGAAAAAATGCTGTACTCAAGGGGGAGGGATGTAACTTTTCAGGTTAGAAGTTTGCATGAAATTTTAGCAGCTAAAGTTTTTGGACATTTGTGTCATCCTCTGATACTCCCACTGAAAATACAAAAGAATTTCGGCTAGCTGTCTTTAACTGGTACTGATTAAACTTCCTCCCCCTTTCCCTCTCCCCCAATAATTGGTGTGCCACTCATCCACTGCTTGAATTCATCTGATAGGCTTTTGTCCATCTGTAGAAGAGCTGGAAGGGATAGGCTATGGGGATTAAGTGGTTTGCCCAGGGTCATACAACTAGGAAGTGCCTGAGGCCCCATTTGAACCCAGGATCTCTCCTCTCTAGGCCTGACTCAATCCACTGAGTCATCTAGCTACCCCAAGAACTTGTATATCTTACAGGCTTCAGTTCCTAATAAGTACCTTTCTCCCTCTTCCAAATTTTCCAGTTTGATCTTGAGAAATATAAAGTCTATGCAGCCTTCCTATATGTTACCAGTGTGCTCTTAAGGAGTTGATAGAACATATTGTGTCAGCAAGTGTACATGGACACAATATGAACACATGTTGGAAAAGAGTAGCATGTATGAAATTACTTTGGTCTTCATTGGAGCAAAGTTGATTTAATAACAATGGTTTGGGGACAGAAATATTTCGAATAATACAATTGCAAGTTTCCCATTAAGATGATAAGAGTATTGGGGACAGCTAGGTGGCTCAGTGGATTGAAAGCCAAGCCTAAAGATAGGAGGTCCTGGTTTCAAATCTGACCTTAGACACTTCTTAACTGTGACTCTGGACAAGTCACTTAACCCCAATACCTGGCTCATACCACTCTTCAGCCCTGGAACCAATACACAGTATTGATTCTAAAACAGAAGGAAAAGATTTTTAAAATTAAATTAAAAGATAATAGGGTATTAATACAGAAGAGAATATTCATCCAGAAGTTAGTCCGAGAACATTACAACATAATACTCTAGAAGCTCTAATAGGGATGTTACACAGGAACAATGGTTTGTTTGGTCTCTTCTCTTCCCTCCCCTTTCTTCTACCCTCTTCATCTTGACGTATGGAAACTACAGTCTTATTTTATTTTGACATTGCTGGTAGAGGGGTGAAGGAGATAAAGAAATTTTCATTTTGTTTTCAAAGACATTCCTCTTAACTTGAATTGAGAAAGTTTGGTTACTAGCCAAATACCTGAGCTCACTTGTAAGGAAGTAACCAGAAAATGGTTTAGTTAATAACTTGTCTGTGAATGGCTTCCTCCTTCACCACAGGGAATTAACTCTCCCAAGTGACCAGCCCATTCCTTCCTTTCTTGTGGGCTTGAACTCTCCATTAAGCAAAAATTTCACAGATGCTGGTGAGGGAGATAAAAAGCTCAATAAGATAGGGCTCCTATTCAGTCTTCCAAAATAGTAGAGGGAATAAGACATTTAAACAATTGCACTACAAAAGTCTGTGTAGGAAGTGTTTAAGGGTTGGTTCATTTGTTATGAGACGTCAGAGGAAGAAGAGATATTTTCATCTCCTTCATAGGAAAGGGCTTCATGGAATATATGGTATTTGAATTGAGCCAACTAGACATGATTGGAGGTCCAATACTTCTGAGACAAGAGATTTCTTTCACGGGTCTACTACTCAACAAACATTTTCTGAATATTGGATTTAGTGGTTCTCTGAAACAGTATGTAACAAAAAAAGTCAAGGCATCTGGGTTCTTAAGATTTTTTTTTTTTTTTTTTTTGTGGAGCAGAACCCATAGAATCACAGAATTTTAGTTAGAAGGGACCACAGGAGCCATCTAATCCAACTTAACCATGAAAGAAATCTTTAGTATAATTTACCTGAAAAATATTCATCAGCCTCCACTTGAAGACCTTTAAAAGAAGGAGAACCATCCACCTCTTGAGGTATTCTATCTACTTGGACAGTTTTAATTGTTAGGAAGGTTCATCTATTGTTTTGTCCTGGAACTAAAGAGAATAAATAATCCTGCTTCCATACAGTAGTTCTTCAAATACTTGTAGTTAGTTATCTTGCCCTCTTTTTTCCGGACTAAACATCCCTATTTCCATCATAGGACAGACTCAAGGCCTTCTACCATCCAAGTTTTATCTGGACACTTCATTTCATCACATGAAATCTTAGACTATTGCATCCAGAATTGATCCCAACATCAGATACCCCTCTCACAGAAGGAGAAAATCCTTGATTCTCCATTCCTTGATTTTTGAGTTGGAATTTTCAACAAATGAGCTTTGATGGTCAGTGTGTATGTGGCAGGTCTTTTTTTTTTTTTTTAAAACCCTTACTTTCTGTCTTAGTAACAACTCTTAAGACAGGATAAGGGCTAGGTGATTGGGGTTAAGTGACTTGCCCAGGGTCACAAAGCTAGGAAGTGAGGCCACATTTGAACCCAGAACCTCCCAACCCCAGGCTTGGCTCTATCCACTGTGCCACCTAACTGCTCCATGACAGGTCATTTTTTCACAGGACTACCATTTTGCTTTGTCTGGGAAGGAGTTCTGTGAAGTGAGGATATAATTTAGTCTCTGACACCCTATTCATCTATATCAGTTTCTTTACTACAAATTTCCTTCCTCATTAGAATTGTTTCCTTAAGTCTTAAGAATTTTCCTTTTATTCCATAGTGTTCAGGTCAAAAAAGGTAAATTGAGGCACAAAGTTATAAACATAATTTATTAGTAAAGCATATATTTTCCTATAAATAGGATTTCAGCTTTCTCAGCAAAGCTAAGACTGAGGTGGGAAGTAGGCTACCCTTTGAAGGTTTTAGGGAAATTCAAAACAAAGAATAGGCCCTTGTAGATAGGGAACAATTTATAATTGGCTAAAAGAGCTCAATATCAGGAGCAGCTAAGTGATTCAGTGGATAGAGCCAGGCTTGGAGATAGAGAGCCTCAAACACTTTCTAGCTGTGAGACCCTGGATGTTACTTAACCTCCATTGCCTACCCCTTGTCACTCTTCTGCCTTGGAACCTATACTTAGGATTTGTTCTAGCTCAGAAGGTAAGGGTTAAACATTTTTTAAAAAATAAAATAGCTCAACATCATAAATGGTGAAATCAGTTTGATTGGTTACAGAGTGAAGGACAATATAATTGTTTGGAAATTGGGAATGAGGAGCTAGCAACAACCACCTCCTTCCCTCCCCTGGCTAAATGTTCATTGTTTGAGTCTACCTGCAAGGTTAGACATAATGGACCAATTATTTTTGGATACAGATTTCCTTGACACAAGAGTAGAATAATGATTAACAAGAGAACTTGATTTTACTAAATTTAACTCATGACAGGGCAAATGAATTTCTGGACTAAGTTCAAAGACAAAGAATCATGACTTAGTTACAGGACAAAATCAATTAACTGTAAGTAAGATCAATTAAAAAAAGACAGTTTGATTATTTCAGTAGTTTCTCACAATGAAATTGGGATAGTAACCACTGTCTTTGTAGAGGAAACATTGTGGTCAAGTGTAAAGAACATTGTATCTATGATCAGTAAGCCCGAGTTCGAGCTCTGGTTCTGCTGCTGGCTAGTTCAGTGGCCATGGACAGATCTGAAATTTAGGTTTCTTGCTCTGTGGAATGGAAATAAAACATCTTCTATTTCATAGTGTTGTACAAATCAAATGAAGTAATAAATGTAAAATGTAACTAAAAGTATTATATTTTTGATTCTTACAGGATTATGAACAAGGATGGGATTGCATGTCTTGGAAGGTGCTGGATTTCATTCCCCCATGAGACCTGAGAACAGTTGCTCTGAAGTTTGTTAATATTTGTAGCTGGAAGAGTCTATTTTTAAAATTACAGAGAGATTCCAGATTGGAAAGGGGAGCCGTGGTTAATGAAAATTGTGAACAGAAAGGGAAAGACAGAAGGACTGAGGTAGAGTTGGACTACTTCAGAGGATTATTAGCTATTTGTCTAGTTGGCTGGGGATTATCCTTCATTTTGCAGTTTTTCAGAGAGTAGAATTGGGAAGAGGGATAATAAGAGTCAGATAACAAAAGGAAAAGGCCTCTTGCTCCTAGAAACTGACAGTAGCTCAGCATAATGTGAATTTATGTAGTCTGTTTTATGAAGGTTAGCCTACCTTAGATTGAAGGACTAGGGCAGAAAGGAAGAATTATGAGGATACTGGGCATTAAACAGTGTGGATAGTAGATATACTTTATGCATTTTCTAAAAATTCGAAAAGAAATTATGACATTCTTCAGTTTCTGGTCTTACTTATGAAATGGTGGGTGGGATAGTAAGGGAAAAGCCACAGAAAGTAGAGAAGGGGACCCCAAAGGTCATTGTGTGCTTTTTCCTTTTTATACAGAAGTCCAGTTATGTCTTGGTGGACAGCACAAATGCAGCAGTCTTCAGGGCCTGGTAAGATGGGCAGAGAGGCTGTCCTTTTTTAAAATTACCTTTCCCTGGAAAGTCAGGGTAATTATAGGATTGATTCTGAAAGCAGCATGATTTTGGGGGGAAAAGTGCTGGAGTTAGAGTCAGGAAGTCCTGGGTTTAAGTTCTGCCTCTGGCACTTGTTAACCAGCACATGGTGCTTAATAAATGCATATATTGATTGATGGTGGGGAAATCACTTTAAATTCTCTGAGATTTATTTTCTTCATTTTTAAAATAGGGATAAATGACAGCACCTATCTCACAGGGATGTTAGGAGGATTACATGTGATAATTTATATTTAGAGCTTTGCAAACCCTTCAGTACTTTGTGAATGTTAGCTATTATTTAAGGGAGCTCAAAGCATTTTTTAGACATCATCTCCTTGCTCTTTATCTCTTTCTTCACCCTGCTATACAAAAAGGATAAACTTAGGCAAGTTAGAAAAAGGCATTGTTCCAATTCTACTAGAGTTCAAACTTGAGTAACATCTCACATTTTATTCTACCAAACCCCACTTTCTTCCCAGAATAACTTGTTCTAAGCTCCTCAAGAGCTAAATATCTATAATGATTTTTAGCTCAAAAATACAATCCTTTATAACTGACAACATAGCACTTCAAGGTTTACAAAGCACTGTGTGTAAATTAGCTCCTTCCAGTAACCCATGAGTTAATATCTTTCAGATGAGGAACATGAGTCACAGAAATGTTAAGTAATTCACCCACAGTCAACAGTCAATGAATATTAAATGTGGGATTCAAACACAGAACTCTCTGACTCCAAATCTGGTGTAAAATAGATAAATTTAAAAGAAGCAACAGTAACAAAGAAAAAATGTAAAATCAATTCATATAAAGCTTCCACCCTAACTATCTTTTTTTCCCATAATAACAATTTTCCCAAATCCTCTGATTCGTTCCGTCCTTCAGCAGTAAGATAATTAGGTTTACCCTTCCTCCTTTAGCTAGAGCCTTAACATTTTAGTGCCTGGAGTAAGCTATACACACAAAAGAGAGCCCTTAAATCAACTTTGTAATTTTTGATGCAAAAAATAGTACCAAAAGTAACTAACACAAAAACTAAGAGTTATCAGTTTCATTTTAAATTTGTCCTTGCTTAAACACTGTGCTTAATAAAATGAATAAAAAGACAACTTGTACAAGAACAAAAAAAGTCATAAGAATAGGCAGAAGTCAAATTATAATTTGAAACTGTTAAACAGAAACTAACGAATTATTTTAGAAAAAAAGTACTAAAAGTAAACATTAAAGAATTCTATAAAAGTATAAGAAAGATGTTCTGTAATTTCCTTCCCCATTTCTATACCTTTGAATTGTATTTAACCAGTATGACTCTATTTCTCATGCTTCATTTATCTCTCTTGGGTTAAAAAAAAGGTCACAAAGAACACACAAAATTCTAATGAAAGGAAAAGCTAAATTCTTTTATCATAAATTAACTCACCAAGCTTTTACTTGTAGCAAAACTATTACTTGGTTTAAATTGATTTTGTTTATTTTTTTTTTTTTGTTGAGAGTGTGGCCATATTAGATTAATTTTCTTTAGCAAGAGAAGATCTTAAGTGTGTTTTTATTAATTTCAGTTTTCTGAAAGATCTCTCACATGATGCTGCAGTTAAGGTAAGGTTAAAAGTATCATCATTGCTGTTTCTAGGATTGTATAAGATTCAGTGAGTCTGTAATCATGTATGATTTCAGTAGGTCTGATGTTGCTGACTCCAGAATTGGAGTAGTACAAATGCCTGATACTTAAAGTTCTCTATTTCTAATGAAATATCTGCAGAATCTAAATTATTGTTGGTTTATTTTTTGTCATTCTTGGCTCTTAAGTCTGTTGTATTCATTGAGAAAAATTGGCTTCCAAAAAGAAAACAATCAGTGGTAATTTAATTTTATTATTATACCTTCAATCAAGTTGGAACAAAATTATATCTAGCATCTTTTTAATTTAACTTATATAACTATAGGGCTGAAAGACTCCATAATTTATCCTGTGACTCATAAAGATGCACTATTTTTTTTTCTGTCTACAACATGGAACTCTACTTCAAGCCATTAACTAAGGGTTTTAATGTGCAATTTAGTGGATTTTCTCATATTTCTTTTTTTTAACCCATGAATCATTCTACTCCCTTGAAACACATACATTTTTATTTGGTGAGACTTTGCTTATTTTCTCAGTTTGGTTAAGAATATCAGCCATTTAAATAATATACCGAAAGCATACTTGGTTTGCATAATATGTCACAGTAGCAAAGATTTCCAGGTTCTTATTGAGATATTTGATATTTGATATCTCCAGGACTATGTCATTGTGTTTCAGTTGCTATGTCTTTTCAAGGTTGTTTTCAAGACAAAAATCAACATATTAAACGAGTTACCCAAAAAAGTGTAGGTCTTTATATCTAGTCTATCAAGGGCTATTATCACTTGGACTTATAGAAACTCAGTGGATAAATTAATAATGTGTAATAAATGAAAATAATTGCCTACACACCATTTTAAATGCTAAACATAGTTGCTGCATTGTAATATTCCTGTTTTTTGTCTCCTTTCATATTGGTACTTTTGAGATTAGTGTACTTGTTATTTTGTTTTTTGTATCTATTTTCTGACTTATTTCAATGAAACCAATAAAACTTTCCTCAGAGTACTTTCAGAATTGAGATGGCTATATCTGCCAGTATGACTCATTTGTTTGTGATATAAATGTCAGTTTAACCGAATGTTAAGAGAAAACTGGTTTTCTACTTACCACAAATAATTTTCCCCAATAAATGAAGAAATTTATTTATATTTGTGACAAAAACTTTATGGTTTTTTTATAGTTCAGTGCACAATTTTTTATATCACTGTCATATTATCATATTCAAGCAAATTTAAAAGTTTCAAGTTTGAAGATTCCTGCTTGTTTCTCTAGCCTAAGAGCAAGGTTATTTTGTGCAAAAGAGTAACATTTAAAATAACTTCAAAATAACTTGCCTTTTTTTTCTCAGAGAAGCTTTTTCAACAGCATCAGTCTACCTTTTTTTACCTTTCCTAAACTTTTCTGTCTTAGAAATTTATCTTGATGATCTACTCTATTTTCATGAAATATACTCAGTATATTATTAGATATTGAACCTTTTTAATCAATTATATAGACTTAGACATAACATAAGAAAGGTTTTTGAAAACAGTATACAAGGGAATCAGAAAAGGTCCATTTAGATTTCTGGGACTAGGCAACCAATTATAAACCCCTTCATTGTAGGAAGTTGAATAGAAAACCAAGAATCAGAAAATATACATTCATCTTTTTAATCTCCGTAGCTGGGTCATCATCAGCATCCTAATTAATCAGGACTACTCCATGGACTCCCTTAAATGAACTAGCTCTGCCTTGTTCTCTCCTCATTTCTCAATGTATCCTCTTTTTTGGTGATCTCATCATCTTCCCACTCTCCCAGCCCTCTCTCACTAAATATCTCCTGGACTTCTCCACTGGAATGTTCTATAGTCCTCTTAAAATCAACTTGTCCAAAATGGAATTCATCATCTTCCTCTTGCTCAAAGCTACCATTCCTTCAAATGCCCCTATTTCTCTGGAGAGTTATCATCTTTCCAGTTATTGAGGTTCACAACTTTAGTTATCCTTGGCTTTTCCCCTCCCTTACTCCCTGCCTCACATGGTTAGTTTTCAAGTCTTCTCATTTCTACCTCCACAGTATCTCGTTTCCATCCCTGTTTATTCACTCACACAGCCACTACCATAGTTGACATCCTCATTGCCTCTCTCCTGGACTATTGTAGTAGCCTCTTGATTGGGTTTTTGGCTTCTCTCCTTTCTCCAATCCAGATTCTATACAACTGCCACAATAATATTCTCAAAAGTTTGAGTCTGACCATACCGCTCCCATGCTTAAGAAATTTGAGCCCCTAAAAATAAGAACAACCCAAACCCCTCAGTTTGGCATTGAAAATCTTTCAGGATATGATTCCAGCTTATCTTCCCAGGATCAGCTAAACTGGTCTTCTTGAAGCTCCCATCTCCCTGCCCTTATGCAGCAGTCTGTCCCCCATACCAAGAATGTACTCTGCCTTGTGGGTACCCTCATTTTCTTCAAGGATCATTTTATATACCATGTCTTCAGGAAAGTCTGTCCTAATCCCCTTGGTTATTTGTGTTCATTCAATTTCCCTCAAATTATCACATGCATACAATTGTGTGTGTAGTCTTTCAGTAGAATGTGAGCTTTTTGAGGAGAAGGACTTTTTTCACTTTGTGTTTCCCTGTTGTCTTGCACCATACCTTTGGCACAGAAGGGATTTAATAATGCTCTTTGGATTAGATTGCTTCTTGAGATGTGAAATTTATCAAATCAGAAACCTAGTCCAGGGCTGTTCAACATAATTTTTTTAACTTTTTTTAATTTTTTTTTTATTTTAAACCCTTAACTTCTGTGTATTGGCTCATAGGTGGAAGAGTGGTAAGGGTAGGCAATGGGGGTCAAGTGACTTGCCCAGGGTCACACAGTTGGGAAGTGTCTGAGGCCGGATTTGAACCTAGGACCTCCCGTCTCTAGGCCTGGCTCTCAATCCACTGAGCTACCCAGCTGCCCCCTAATTTTTTTAACTTTTTAATTTTTTTTTTCAATTACATGTAGGAACAATTTTTCACAGTTGTTTTTCTGACATTTTGTGATTCAGATTCTCTCCTTCCCCCCTTCCCCCTATATTCCTTATGTCATGATAGAAGACATGTCACACATACAGTAAAAAACTCATGACAGGAATAAAGTGAAAGATGGCATGCTTTGATCTGCAGTCAGACTGCAACAGTGCCTTCTTTGGCTGTGAATAGCATTTTTCATCATGAATCCCTTGGGGTTATCTTGGGACCTTGTTTTGCTAATAATTCAGTCTTCATAGTTGATCATTATACAATATTTCTGTTATTGCATACTCTGTTCTGGTTCTGCTGCTCATTTTAAGCCCAGGTTTTTCTTAAAGCCTTCTTCTGTTGTCATTTCTTATAGCACAATAGTATATCATTACAACCATATGCCATAATTTATTCAGCCATTCCCCAATTGATGAACATCCTCCTCCCCTTCAGTTTTCAATTCTTTGCCACTATGAAAAGAGCTGCTAAAAATATTTTTGTACAAGTAGCTCCCTTTCTTCTATCTCTGATCTCTTTGGGATATAGACTCAGTAGTCGTATGCAGGGTCAAACAGTATGCATAGTTTATGGTTCGTTGGGCATGGTTCCAGAATGGTTGGATCAATTTACAGTTTTGCCACAGTGTATTAGTGTTCCAGTTTTCCCACAATCCCCTCCAACATTTTATCATTTTCCTTTTTTGTCATATTTGCCAGCCAGCTTGATAGGTCTAAGGTAGTACCTTAGAGTAGTTTTAGTTTGTATTTCTTTAAAAGAGGTCAAGTGACTTGCCCAGAGTCACCCAGCTAGCAATTATGTGAGGCAGGATGTGCACTCAGTTCCTCCTGACTCAGCTGCTGTGCCACCCAGCTATCTCTTGAAGGAGAATATAGGTAACAAGAATTTATCTGCTGTTTTTGTGCTTCATCTAACCCCCATTATCTTTGAATTTAAGATCACATATTTTAGACCCCAATTCTAATGATACAAAAGGCTTCCTTTCCTTCCTTTTTTACTTGTTCTGAGGATTTGTTCATTCAGTCCCAGTACAGAAGTTCAGATCTGGTGATTTTTCAGCTTGTTCTACATTTTTATCTTGTGATTAAAAAACTTTGGAAGCAGTTTCCTTTCAAGATTGTTTATGTAAAATTAGCCAACTGTTTATTTTAACTGGTAGTGGAGGATGTGGGTAAGGCACTGGACAGCCTACCAAGCACTACCTTCCATTTACTCCGTAAAGCTTCTCAGGGCTTGGGTTCTGTTTCTTTTGGCTCATTCCTCATCCATTAGAAACTCTTTAAGCTACTGAAAATCACTTTTAATTATATTAGGAAGTAAAACAAATAATACGAAAAATGCAGCACTTGCTTCCCAAAGTTGAGGTTCTCCACCCCCACCAGATTTCTTCTATTTTCCTATGTCCATGCTCATGGGAGTGGATGGCCTACAGTTCTGTTGTTCTTCACAAACTCTTTTCTTTTTCTCTCCCTCTCTCTCTTGATGCAGTGGAAGAGGAGAGGAGCTCATGGAAATGGCTTGGGGATCTGGCTGCAACTTTGAGCAGTACCTTGTGCTAGTTTGTCACACCATGCTGATTACTCTGACTCAGCAGAATAAAACCAAAGCTGGTCTACCCACTTGCCCAGGCACTTTGTGGGGTACAGAAGAATGATAATTTCATGCCTCACCCTAGCCCCAGGGATGGGATCTGAGCTTGCATACACATGACCAGTCCTTCATTTTCTTTCCTTTTTTTTCCCTCTCCTTCATTACTCACTCATTAATCTTCCAACTAGTTGACTGATGTAGCCCTAGTTCCCTTGGCTCTAAACACTAAGCCTTTGGTCAGAGGAGACAAATGAAGTATTCTACTCCTTAAAGTCACTGGGAAGCACCATTCAGAGAAACCTGGGGTCATAGCTATTCTGAGCAGCTCCTTCATTTTTTTACCAGTAAAAATAGGCATTTGCTATAAGTTATACAGGATATAACAGGACATCTGACATCTGTAAACATGTATTTTAAGGTACATCTCCCTAAGTAAAAGAGGCAGCTAGGTGGCTCAGTGGATAGAGCTCTGGGCTACAGTCAAATCCAACCACAGACACTTAATAGCTATGTGATCCTGGGCAAGTCACTTAACCTCTGTTTGCATTAATCTATTGGAGAAGAAAATGGCAATCTACTCCGGCATCTTTGTCAAGAAAACCCTAAGGCCAGGATTAACATGCTTTGGTCCATGGGGTCACAAAGAGTTGGACATGACTGAACAATATACATAAATAATCATAAACCAATCACAGTTTTCCAAATACCAATAACTACACAAATGGGTATCTAGGATATATCATTCACATTACAATTGAATGAGTCTGTAAGCACAAGTCCACCTGGAAACAAAATATGTAGCACATAAATCTGAAGCACATGTGACCACCTTGTATACTACAGACCAAGGACACAAACCTGCATCCCTGAAACATGGCATTACATGATTGGTTAAAGGTGGTTAAAGAAATATTGAACCTCATACAAGCACATACAATTTGAAGTTGATGATGGCAAAAGTGTATAAAATGACCACCATGTAGGTCATACATATCATCTGACATGGCTACAAACAACGTGCACTTGACCAGTGAAACTCTTCCGATGCTATAGTTAACCTTGGCACAAGACACCCAAGTTAGGGCTAGAGGGGTTGTAGCTGGGGAAGCACCAGGTGGCAACTTGAGCTTAAGCAGCTTCAGTTCACTCACTAGAACCCAGATACACCCGGATGGGACTTGACTTCCTCTTTTCTCAGTATCCAACCCTTTTAATGCCATCTCACATAATCTAGGCTAAAAAAAAATATGGAAATTGGAGCAGTTAGGTAGCTTAGTGGATAGAGCACCAGGCCTAGAGTCAGACCTGAGTTCAAATGTGATCTCAGACACTTCTTAGCTTTGTGACCCTGGGCAAGTCACTTAACCCCAATTGCCTAGCTGTTACTTGCTCTTCTACTTTGGAACCCATAGTTGGTATCTCTTCTAAGGCAAAAGATAAGGATTTAAAATATATATATATGGAAATTACCCCCAAGTGACATAATTTGCCAAAATGATTTGCCTTCAAAAGAAAATTGTCTTCTACCCAACTTCCCATGAATAGATTACTTCCCTAAAAAGATAACTTTTCCCACATTATAGAGTAGAGTACATTTACTGCATAATTTATTAAAGATAGCTTTCAAACTTCCAGCCAGGTGAACTTATTTCATCCTAGCAAGATGCATAATCTTAATTTCCCTCCTTTCAATCTCTGGAACCTTTATCAAACATGCCCAAATGCCTTTCCTTTCCTAAGGAAATATTTCCACATCCTACTTTCAAAAGACTCCAAGGAAAAAAGATTTCATCTCATTGCCACACCGTCTTGGCCACCCAGCTAGGCAAAAGTCCTGTGAAGCTTCAACAAAATTTTTACCCAAGCTTCCAAGGTCAAAAGTAATCTTTCTGGAACCCCTACTACAAACTCTATCAGTTTCTTGCTCAACATATTGTTATGTACTATCTATTCCTTCTCTAGCTTGTTTCTGATATGGCGCGTGGGTGTCTCTAGCATTACCCAGAGTTGCTACCAAGTTCTGTGAGAATGGGAGGTCTCCGTCTGATAAACAGCTACCCACACTGCACCATTTTTCAGGCTCAGTTTATGGCCTGATGTGCCTTGCATGTTTGCACCATAATGTACACTGCTCTCTTTCTCTTTTACATGACTGCAGATAACTGGGTCAGACCATAACAAGGGTGAAGTATATATAACATGTCACTGTAGAACTCTCAGAACCATGTGGTCAACGACCAAGTTAACTTATGATGGTCCCAGTGCCATCTCCAATGTTGAGCTGATGATCTGTAGATGATGAGACAAGAAATTGGGAGGCTGGTTCAAGGATGCCTACTTTTATTTCTATCAGAGATCTTCTGAGCCAAAGTCATAGCTAAAGTTGTCCAACATACCTTCCTACCTTCCCCTTTTGCTCAGGGAATAATAATTTGTCAACAAGTATATAGACTTGTCTGCTACATGTTGGGGACTCTTCTAGGCACTGGGGATATAGGCATAAAAGAAACAATCTAACATTTTATAATGCAAGTTGTTTTTTTTTTTAAATAAATCAAAAGTAATGCTGCTGAGAAGAACAAGACCATCTACTTCAGTACTCCTCTTAAAATCCTGGGGATACAAAAGAATAGGCTGCCCTGTGAGAGTTTCTTTCCCCTCCTACCTCTCTTCATTCCTTTTAAACTATCTAAGCCAGCCCTATCCCTCTTATATCCCCAACTCTATCTTTCCCTTCAGTTTCTATACCAACATGGAACCTCCTTTTTCTATTTTTAGGGCCTAGAGTCACACCAATTTGCAAGGCAGGTTTCCTGGAGATTAGCTACTCATGGTTCAAGGGATTCTGGGTCTACATACCTAAAACTATAGTTCCTCAGCTCCTGCTGGCATATTTACCTTTCATGCATGATTAAGGCATGTATGAGGAAGAATAACTTATTTCTCCAGTACTATAGGGCTGCTAATTATTCACACTGCTTTCAATGACCTTGGACTTGAGTCTCTGCCAGATGTCACTCCACTATATGCTTCCAGTCCATGCTTAGCTGTTGCCTTTAGCTTCTGGCTCTGCTAAAATCCTCAGATGGGAACTGTCGGCTGTTTTAATGAAAGTAGACCCCTTATTTGCTTTCCAAATAGGATGTTCTGCAAGAATCACATATATAGTTTTCCTCCTTCAAGAAGCTGTACATATCATATTAGGACATCTCTTTCTAGAAGATTTTGTACCTGGAATTTTTAATTTGGGAACTCTTTAACTTGGAGTACCTACAGAACAATTCTCATAACTGGTACTGTGCCAGAAATCTTTTTGGGGAATTCAGACTTTGCTCTATACTGAAGTTTTTGGTCCAGGAAATCAATTTTGTTAAATTCTTCTTTCATTCTTTTATAAAAGCACTTTTTTTCTTTGACCATGTTCTTTGGCCACCAGTCAATTACTTGAGGGCAAGCTGCATTCCAGTAGAAGTACAAGGGGGAAAGTAAAGAGGGAATCGTCAAGGACTGAGACCTGTAGAAAGGAGCTAGCTTGCTTTTATAGACTACAAGGGTGATAGCTGATCCTAGGTCAGCCAATCACTAGGGGTTCTCTGTGTCACATTTATACCTTCATTTAATGACCAAATGACCTAAATTTCATCAGATTGGTTGAGGAACTTCTTCAGTTTGAATTTAAGCTAAAACAATGGTCTGTTTTGTTATCACATTCAGGAAACCTATAATTGGATCAGGGATTTCCTTGATTATCCTCCCTATTCTTATTTCTTTCTCTCATGCTTCTTCCATCTTCTTACAGTTATGAAAACTTGGCTTTCCAGAAAAGGCACCTTGCTACTCTGTTTAAAAATTCTTCTGGCCTAGTAACAACCCAGACAGGAAGGCAAAGGTTAGGCAGTTGTGATTAAGTGACTTGCCCAGGGTCACACAGCTAGGAAATGTCTGTGTATTTGAAACCAGGTCCTCCCAACTCCAGGCCTGATGCTTTCTCCACTGTGCCACCCAGATGCCTCTGTCACTCTTTTATTACTCCTGACATAACTACCTGTCCCAGACAAGTCATATAACTTTCCAGGCCTCTCTTGACTTTTAATGAGAGGTTAGTTGTCAATTTTTGAGAGTCCTTCTGGCTCTAGATCTGTGATCAATGGTGGAGTCAAAAGTATTGTCATGGGAGGCCTTATCCTCTTGCCCACTGGAGTGTTTGATCTTCCTCCTGATAATTAATTTTAATTTTTAAAAATATTTTTCCATGTTTACATGATTCACATTCTCTCCCTCCCCTCTTCGCTCCCCACTCCTAGAGCCAACAAGCAATTCCATTGGGTTGTACAAATTTTATCACTTGGTACCTATTTTTGTATTATTCATTTTTGCAATAGAGCAATCTTTTAAACCAAAACCCCAGATCCTATACTCATATAAACAAGTACCAAGTCATATGTTTTTCTTCGGCGCTTCTGCTCCCACTTTCTCTTGATGTGGATAGTATTCTCTCTCATAAGTTCCTCCAGATTGTCCTGAATCATTGCATTGCTCCTAGTAGTTCATTACATTGGATCATTCCACAGTGTTTCACTTTCTATGTACAATTTCCTCTTGGTTCTACTTATTTTACTCTGCATCAGTTCATGGAGGTTCTTCCAGTTCATGTAGAAATCCTCCAGTTCATCATTCCTTATAGCACAATAGTATTCTATCACCATCACACACTACAGTTTGTTCAACTATTCCCCAATCAAGGGACACTCCCCCCCATTTTCCAGTTTTTTTTGCTACCACAAACGTGGTTATGAATATTTTTGTACAACCCTTTTTTATTATCTCTTTGGGGTACAAACCTAGTAGTGGTATTGGTCCTCCTGATAATTATTTAATTGTAGCTCAGGAGGACAGATTCTTGTCAGAGGAGTCTGGGTTAAAACACAGTTTGCCATGTGCTTCTCATGCAAGTTAGCATTTTCTACTTTTGGGTAGGAAGAACTCTTCACACACACATACACAGCTTGTACTCTAGGGCAAGTTCAAGGGGTCAGAGATTGGGGGGGAATGCACAGGAAGAGAACTATTGACCAATATCACTCATGAATATTGAGGCAAAAGTTTTCAACTAAATCCTGGCCAAAGGATTTATAGCATATATCCAAGAAATTACTTACTGCAGCCAAATTAAATTTATATCAAGGATGCAAGTATGTTTCAACATTGGGAGAATAATAAAATTATTCATATTAAAACAAAAATAGCAAAAAACACGTTACAAGCTGCAGAAAAAGTCTTTGACAATGCATAGCATTCATCCATGCAAAAAATTTGAAAAAGCAAAAGCATATAAAAACAATTTTAATGTGATAAAAGAATGTTTCAAACCAAAAGCTAACATTTTCCATAGGGAAACACTAGACGCAAAGATGTCCCTTCTCTCCACTGTCATTTGACAGTTCTAAAAATGCTTGGTAACAAGATGAATATGTTAAAGACATGTACATTGGAAAAGAGGACAGTTATTCCAAATGCGTGATGGTTTAGCTGTACTCTTTGTGGTGGCAAAAAATTGGAAAATGAGGGGGTGTCCATTGATTAGGGAATGACTGAACAAATTGTGGTATCTGATGGTGATGGAATACTATTGTGCTGTAAGGAATGATGAACTCCAGTTCTCCAAGAACTGGAAAGACCTCCATGAGCTGATGCAGAGTAAAATGAGCAGAACCAAGAGAACATTATACACAGAAAGTGAAACATTGTGAAACAATACAATATAATGAACTTTGCTAATACAATTCTAAGCGACTTATGAGAAAGAATGCTATCCACATAGAGAGAAAAACTGTGGAAATAGAAACACAAAAGAAAAACACATGACTTATCCTTTGTTTATATGGATATATGATTTGGGGTTTGGGGTTTAAAAGAATGGTCTATTGCAAAAATGAATAATATGGAAATAGGCACAAGTAATAACATTTGTATGATCTAGTAGAAGTGCTTATTGGAGCTGGGAGCGGGGAGGAGGGGGAAAAATAAAATATGTAAACATGGAAAAATGTTTTTAAAACAAAATGTCATCCAGAAAAAAAGAACAACACATACATATAAAAAATAAACAAAATCCTTTCTCAAAACAAAACAAAACAAAAACATGATGGTTTACTTAGAAGACCAGGAAAGAAATTAATTGAGACAATGGCTTCAATAAAGTAATTGGAAAATAAAGGCTTAGTATAAGTCAGGCACTGTGCTAGGTCCTACAGGCATAAATACAAAGAATGGAGAGATCTCAACTGAAAATGAACTTACATTCTTACATATTGGCAACAAGGAAATATACAAATGTATATATAACAAACACAAAGTTAATAAATACATATTTGGTCAGCTGCAGGAGGTGGGAGGGAAGAGGGGTGGGAAAAATTATGAATCATGGAATCATGGAAAAATATTTTAAATAAATTTTTAAAAGTACATATTTGTGTGTATTTATGTACAAATATAGATGCGTGCATTCCAAAATAATTAAATACAAATTAGCAGTCAAAGGGATCAGTAAAGGCATCATTTAGCAGTTAGTGTTTGAGCTGTACCTTAATGGAAGAAGATTCTGTATGGCTGAGGTGAGGAGGGAGGGCATTCCAGGTATGGGACTAACCACTGCAAAGGCTTGGAGAAAGGAAATAGAGTGTTATAAGTGAGGAATGGAGAGAAGCATTTCTAAATAACAATTACAAAATCTAGGAGAAAATAGAAAAGGAAATCACATTTAAAATAAATTACAAAATGTTATACTGTAACAAACTAAATGGATATTCATTCAATTAAAAAACAGGATATATAGAATGACAAATAAGATAGTCATTCTTCATGGTTGGACTGTGATAAAAGTACTCATATTTAAATTTATTTAAAGATTTAGTGTTAAACCAATCACATTGCTAAAGAGAGAGGTAAAAGAAAACTAATTTTAAAAATTCATTTGCAGAAACAAAAGGTCTAGAATCTCAAAGGAAATAATAGAAAAATAAGTATGATTGGAATACTCCTGGACCTGAAATTATGTTTCATTTGGTATTGGTTAAAAATAGAAAAGCAAATTATTTGGAACACAGGTAGCCAACTAACATTTATTAAGTGCCTACTATGTTCCAGGGGATAAAAGAAAAGCAAAAAATAGTCCCTGTTCTTAAGGAGCTCACTCAAACACAAAGGCACCAGAACATTCCTGGTACTTATGCTTTTCCCTTTCTTTTCCAATTTATGTTATCTCATGTTTTTGACCACCACACTCAAATACCTGTACATCCTCCCTTGGGTCACTGGTATAAAGTTTGTGTGTACTCGTTGAGTATTCCTGGTGACCCTTGAGGTGCTGCAGTTGTCCACCAGATGGCGCTACACTCAACCAGCCCATGCTTTTGTTAGAACAGGTTCTGGGCGGTAAGATTCCTGTTGCCCAGCAGATGGCCTCTTAGCCTATAAACTCAGCTTCCCCGACTTCCACCATCCATTCCAAACTTGTAGATTTTGGTATCGATATTACTGTCCCTGATTGTGTATTTTAAAATTATTAAATTATTTTTCTCAATTACATTCTCTCCCTTCCTCCTTCCCTTTCTTCTTCCTTGAGAAGGCAAGCAATTTGATATATTTGATTATATATGTGCAGTCATGCAAAACATTTCCATATTAGCCATGTTACAAACAAAAGAAAGCAACCAACAAAAAAAAAAAACTCAAGAAAAATAAAGTAAAGTATGCCTTGATCTGCATTTAGACTTCATCAATTCTTCAGAGATAAATAATATTTTTCAGAATTGTCTTGGATCATTAAATTGCTGAGAATAAGTCATTTGTGGTTGATCTGTTACAAAATTGTCCAGTGTTCTCCATGTTCTGCTCACTTCACTTTGTATCACATCATACTAGGGCTTTTCTAAAATTATTCTGCTTGTCATTTCTTATAGGACAATCGTATTTCGTCACATTCATTGACCACAACTTGCTCAGTCATTCTCCAATCGATGGTCATCTCAATTTCCAATTCTTTTTGTTATCTCAAAAAGAGCTGCTATAAATATTTTTGTTTATATAGATCCTTTACCTTTTTCTCTGATCTCTTTGGGATACAGACCTAGTAGTAGTATTTCTGGGTCAAAGGGTACACACAGTTGATAGCCCTTTGTTCCAAATTATTCTCCAGAATGGTTGGACCAATTCACAATTCCATCAGTACTGTCTCAATTTTTCCACATCTCCATTTCTTATTTTCCTTTTCTGTCATATTAGCCATTCTATTAGGTGTGAAGTGTTATCTCGCCTTGTTTTAATTTGCATTTTCCTAATCAATAGTGATTTCAAGCATTTTTTCATATGACAATAGATAAGCAAAATGAACACCTAGATTAGGGTTAGAACATGTGTAACCTGAAAGGGACTATGTCTAGAGGCAATGAGAATAGAGAGTTTAGAAAAAGCCAGTGGGTAGTCAGTCACAAAGCTACAAGGAGTCTTGGAAGTCCTGTGGAACAGCAAAGAAAAGCAACCAGGATAATACTGACCACCATTCAGTCCAGGACAGCCAAGTGAAAGGAATTTTAAAATCCTTGACATCCTATCTTAAAGATGTCAAATGAAGGCCTGAACATCCAATATCTGAATCTCGGAGATCAAGGTGGCCCTAACCCCAAGAGGTAGAAGTCAGTGATTCAAGAATCCTAGAGCAAGATCAAGTAAGGCTAATCACCTCATTCAAAGGTGTATCAGTAGACAGAACACAATGGCCTAATTAAGGAACTCAAGCTGGAAAAAAGAATTTTAAAAAACAACATTTTGGAATTCTAAGTTTATAAGAATTATAAAGAACCAAATTTAAAATGCATTTTCTGTGAAGTTTACATGAATACCTAGGGGAAAATGAAGCAAGAGAGTTAAAAAAACTATTGAGGACAGAATTAGAAGAATAAATAGAAGTGGTAAACCTTATCTAAGAAAGGAAATCCCTGAAAACTAGAATAGATCAAATAGAAATCAATGTCTCTTTAAGAGAACAAAATTGAAAGATGTTTTTTAAAAGAAGAAAGTAGTATATCTGGTATAAAAAATACTGATAAACAGGTCAAGGAGAGATAATGTAAGAATCATTGGAATCTCTGAGAACCAAGATAAAAAATGTAGCCTACAAAACTATATTTCAAATAATAAGTGAAAACTATACACATCTATTAGGATAAAAAGGCAAAGTACATCATAAATAAAAACTCTCTAAATCTATTAGAGTCAAAGGACAGAGTTAGACTCTATCAATCACTTCCCCCCGAAGGGAACTTTAGGAATATCATAGCGAAAATTCAGAAATGTTTCAAACATCCAGAAAGAAAGAATTCAAGTACCAAAAAATATAGGATGATAACTAAATCTGGTAGCTCCTACTATAAACAAAATGTTGGAATAATTGGAATACAATATCCAAAAGACAAAAACTAATAGCTTACAACCAAGGGAAAATTTGTACGATCCTCTGGGAGTAGAGGGATGGCTCTTTAATGGAATAAAGATTTTCAAGCATTTTTTTATAAAAAGGTGGGAGTTGAGTAGGAAACTCCGGAAACACTGGAGTCCAGAGAAACTAGAGATACATTTATTTGAGCATTTTGGAGGGAGTAATATGATGGTTTAGTGTTTACCTGGGGAGAAGGAACAATGTTCCTTCAGAACCTTACTTAGCTAGGTGGGGCAGGGGATAGAATCTGGAAGACCTAAATTCAAATCTAGCCTCATAAACTAGCAGTGTGATCCTGGACAAGTCACAATTTCTTATTGCCTCAGTTGCCTTATTCATGGTTTTATACAGAATCTTTTTGCGTTCTGTCTGTATAGAAATCTTGTTTTGGGGTGTTTACCAACATTTTCCCAAAGATTATGAGATCAGATAGAATTCAGATATACCAATACCTTTAAAGAATTTATGATGAACACTATTTTTTCCATAAGCCATAGAAAAGTGAGAGGGCATGTGCTCAAATTAGTAGAATCCTATGGAGCAAGAGAGTCAGAGTGGTATAGTGGATAGAGGGCTATCCTGGGAATCAGGAAAACATGGGTTCAATTTCTGTCTCTGATAAGTAGTCAAGCTATATTGGTGAAGGGAGTTTCCACAACAAGAATTCCCTCACCATTGAAATCCCAGACTTGTCCTAAATCAATGTCTTAATATGGGTGTTATTCAGTAGCAGGCCATTCAGTAACTTCCCTGTTTGATTATTCTTACCAATTAAGTACAAAACTTAGTTGCTTCTATGTACGGAAAGTGCATTATTGTTACAATGCCACTTAATTTCTATAGAGAATTGTTATAAAACTCAATCTTTTGGGGGGAGGTGAGTTTGCTTATCTATTAAAAAAAATTGTAAAAGAACATCAACAGCTGTTCATCTTGGGTTAGAAACTGTAAGAGAGCGACTACTCTGCATACAGAGAGGGAATTTCTTTACCTGGAGTCCTGTATATGCTAGTGAAATCCTAGGTCTGAACTAAAGAGAATATTCTTTTGATGGGCAGCTTGCTAGAGTTGGACAAGAAGTCAATGTCTGAGTCATGACGATTTAGGTTCATATGGATACATACTGGCTGTCTATCCCTTGGGAGAGTCACTGCATTTCATCAGTAACAAGTTACATATTTTCAGTACATATAAAATTGTTACTCTGTTTGCATTAGTTTCTTTATTGGTGCATTATCATTAGAATTCTAAATCTAGTCCCAAACTCCAAAATTGTGGAGGTTGAAGAAGTGGTTGTGTTTTATTAAAAAAAAATGCATCAATAACACAATTTAATTGTAAAAATTGTACATTTCTTAAAAACTTGTACTATCAGGGAAAAATACATATATTAACTTTTATGCTTCCTGAATAGCCTGCCTCGGAGCAAAATCCTACCTAATTTGTCCTAAAATTATGGCTTTTCTCTTAGTCAAATTTGCATTCTAGACTAATTCTTCTTGCCTGGTCTTTTCTAGTTTGCCGAATGTGCCTCCAAGAACCAGGAGATCCTGAAAAATTAGGAGAGTTTCTGCAAAGAGATAATCTCCGTATCCATTACTTCTGTCTTGTGAGTAAATTCCCTTCCCTCCTTTAAATTCCCAGTTGCTGCTGTTTGCTATCCCTTACTTTCTCCACCCTGCCTCAAAAACTTGACCCCATTTCATTAGTTATTCCCTTGCTTTCTCAGTTTAAGTAGAAAATTTACTTACTGGCCTTGGAATCGGAAGATTTGCATTTGAGTCCTGGGTCTGATATTCACTAATTTAATGATAATGAACAAATGATCTAACCTCTCTGTGGCTCAGGTAAAGTGGGTATTATAATACTCATACTGATACTGCTCTCTCAGGATTATTATAAAGATAGTGCTTAATAAACTTCAAATGCCAGAGATACATATGAATTATTATAAATCATTGTGTACAGTAATAACAATAAACCTCACTACTACATCCTACTATCTTGCTCTTCATTGATGCTTGTAGTCTCTCTGTTCTGCTGCCCCTCAGATCCTGTCCAGTGGGCTGCCCCAGCGTGGCCGGGCCAGTGATGGCTTCCATGGATTTTTACCGGAAGACATCAAAAAGGAGACAAGCCGTGCTGCTAGGAAGGCTAGAAACCCTGAAAATAAGGGCCTCTGCCCCCTTCTCTGTCCCTGTCCTCACCCTATTGGGTTCTGGGTGTTTGTTGGGCTTAATACCTTCCCTGTCTATTCCAGACTCTGGTTGGTTAAGGTCCTAATTGAGGAGAGACCAGCCTTTAGCAAAAACAGGTGGGCAGCTGGGTAGCTCAGTGGAGAGAGAGTCAGGCCTAGAGACGGGAGGTCCTAGGTTCAAACCCGGCCTCGGCCACTTCCCAGCTGTGTGACCCTGGGCAAGTCACTTGACCCCCATTGCCCACCCTTACCACTCTTCCACCTATGAGACAATACACCGAAGTACAAGGGTTTAAAAAAAAAAAACAAAAAACAGGTCCTGGTGCTTTCATAGGCTACTCAGGGGCAGGAGGGTCCAGGGTTGCTCTCTAAGATTACCTGTCCTTAAAAATAAACTCGGGGCTGTAGTTTCTCCTTTCTGGGGCTGTGAGCACTGTCTGGGGTCTCAATTACAGACCTGCTTTGTATGCAAGAAAAAGGGAGCTGCCATCTTCTGCCAGAAGGAGAGGTGCCGAAGAAACTTCCATTTACCCTGTGGCCGAGAGAGAGGCTGCATCTCACAGTTTTTCGGAGAGTACAAGTGAGCATTGGGGAAGCAAAGTTAGAGCTGATTGTTTAGAGCTTGCCTTTTAGCCATGGATGAAATTGAAAGCAGATTATCCTAGGCCTAGTTTGAATCTATCCTCTAGTACTTTTAGCACCTCTCTAAGCTGCACCAGGTTCAGCATTGCTGTTTGGAAGTGATGATTCAGACTACAGAATAATCTCCCAGCCATTGAAGCCTCACCTGCTGATATTACCACGTCTGACTCTTGGACAGCTTATCTTCTGGAAGGTGCTCTTTTGACTTCGAGCCTTGTAGGAAATGGAGGGACACATTTATAGAACAACTTTGCAATACCTTCAGATTTCTCCACACTTTCACTGATTATCATATAGCAGTCACAACCTCCACATTAGGGCTGTACCCAGGACAGAAGACAAATAGGCCACATGCAGAAACATAGAGTAGAGTTGTATGTGGTAGACCAAATACAAAAAAGGTCACATATGATATATGTCCCATAGTATTACATGTCAAGTTATTATAATGTGCAATATCGTGTGTTGAAGTCACAACATATACTTTGTATACACTCCAGGAATGGGCATTGTCTGACTATTTGTATGCATATACAACCTCCTTTTTCATAACTCGTGGGACATTATATATCAGCCACATCACTGGCCAGATAGTCTGGTCATTCCTATAGTGACTCATTGTCCACTCTGTAACCTTTGTATCCTCACACCCACTGACCACCTCCTGTGTCTCCATTAAGTTGTGATGTATTTACTAATAAATTATTAAATCTAGTAAATTACAAAAATGTAAGGGGGGAAAGGGGTTTTTTTGGGTTCAATATATTAAAAGATGGTCACCAGAGGATTGAACTATTATATATTATTTTTATATATTACATAATATTTATTATATAGAATAATCTCAAGTCAAAATTGACTTTTATGGAAGTTTATTTACAATTAAGAAGAGAGAGAGGAAAATAAGGAAATAAGAATCTAACCCAGTAGGTAATTTATTAGTAAATACAATTAGTAAATCTAGCACCTAATAAGTCAGGCTCTAGATGCAGCGTCTTTTCCTTGGAGCTTTCACAGCTGGAGTATTAGAAAAAGGATAGCCATTGCATCCATTCCTCACCGAGGCACAGCACAGGTGGTAAGAAGGCCTCATGGCCAGTCTTGGAAGGGTTCTCTGTCCCTTGAGAAGGTACCCACCTATAGGTTTCCTCATCATCTAAATTATTACTTGGAACCTTTCCATGGAATATCTGGCTCCAATCAACCATCTGTAATTGGTAAATAGATAGAGCATGATAGGACTTTTCTTGGTTGGTTCTCCATTTCTTCTTTCATCTTGGTTGCCAGAGGATACAACTGATTCTTTGGTGGGCAATTTATCTGTACAATATTGTTTTTGGATGGGCCCCAACCATTCTTTGGGGCTATGTTGTAAACTAGCAAATTTTCCAAGCTCTGAAGTACGGTATAGGATAGCTCTGCACTGGTGTACACTCCTTGTGCTTCCCCTGGGCACTACAACTTCAAAGTGTACCTCTTTCCTTGCCAGAGTTTCTGACAGAGTAATACCATAGATTTCCTTCAAATGATCTGTTAGCCAAGAAGCTTATTAGTAGTAAAGCTGCTCATCTTCTCCATCTTCTGAAATTCCAAATCCTAGATATCAAGAAGCAAGTTTGAACAGTTGCCCAAACTTAAGCAGGCCCAGATTAAAGCCAAAGTGCCATTCTTGGTGGCATTATATACATGAGCTAGAAAGATCACATGCTGACCCCATTTAGCCTTCCACTCAGGCCTCAGGGTCCCCAGCATTTTTAGCAGGTACAATTAAACAGGTCCCTTTGAAGGTGGTAAGGTATAGTTCTAGACTGTTTACCAGAACAAATACTTCCTTACTAGCTTTTTCTAAAAATATTCTTAGCAGCTCTTTTGGGAGGGGGGCAAAAAGGAGTTAGAAACAGATGAGGTGCCTATCAATTAGGGAAAGATTGAACAAGTTATAGTATATGAATGTTATGGAATTCTATTGCTATATGAAATTATAAAAGGAGTTTTAGACAAACTTGGAAAGATTTGTATGAATTGTTACAGTGAAGCAAGCAGAACTAGGAGAATAATTTAAACAAAAATATTGAAAAGATAAACAACTTTGAAAGACTTGGGAATTCTGATCAACATAACTGGGGGCAGCTAGGGAGACCTGGACAGGGTCAAAGTTCAACTATCCTCAGATATTTTCTACTTGGGTGACCCCGTGCAAGTCATTTAACCTACATTACTCAGAGCTTTACCACTCTTCTGCCTTAGAACTGATACATAGTATTGACTCTAGATAGATAGAAAGCTTATAGACTCAGTATGTAGTTTGAGAGTTTTTTTTTAAGTGAATGCAGGAATTAGTTTTGTTCAACTAAATAATAGAAATTTAACAACTAATATTTTACTTTAAAAAAATACAGATTTTAAAAGGGATGTACAAAATACTCCCAAAGTTTAAGAACTTAGAGTTTGCTTAGAAACACTTAATATATCCTGTCCCATACTGTTAGAAACCTAGTCTGGTTCCTCTGTTACAGATCCTTTTGTGAAAAACATCGTCCAACACAGGACATTCAACCAGAGAAACGGGCAGAGGATGACTGCATCTTATGTTGTGAAAGCTTATCTGGAGGAAATGATGATAATATTCAGAGTCCATGCTGTAGTCGTATGATATACCACCGGAAGTGTATACAGGTGGGGAGCTTTACCTGCCTCAGGCTCCCCCTGAGGCCTCTACCACTGTCTGACCTGGAAGCAAAAGCATCCAAGTGAATGCCCAGGTAAACATCAGCCTTCTCCCCAACTCTGGAGGCCTGTGTGGTTTTGGCCCAGACTAGCAGGCCAGGGAGCAGACTCGGGAGCTTCAGACCTTGGTCTCTAAGACCCACACATAGCCAGACTATTTCCAGGACTATGCTAAATGTTTAAAAGAGATGCTTAACTAAAAACACCCACAGAATAGTTCCAGAACTCAGCCTCCAGAGATGAAAAGGATAGGAATATAGCTATTCAGGTAGTTAGATCCAGTGAGGACCACAACTGCACAGGCCTCCAGGATTAGGGATGAAAGCTGATATTAGCTAGAGGGCACCCTTGTTTCTAAGTCAGACAGTTGGGCTTCCAGAACACACACTTCCCCCCACCTAAATTCTTAAGCATAGATGATAATAGCTAAGATCCTCCCCATTTGTGACCAGCTCCACCAAGTCCCCCAACTAGGTCGTCCACTAGGCTTTATCATTGTTCTGTGGTGGTGGTTCTAGGGTATATATATGTATAGAAGGTGTTCATGAGTCTTTACCCCTGTTTTTTTTACAGAAATATGCCCATTCATCAGCAAAGCATTTCTTCAAATGTCCTCAGTGTAATAATCGAGAGGAATTTCCTAAAGAAATGTTAAGAATGGGAATACATATCCCAGACAGGTAACAGGAACCTTTAAGACAGAAACCTAGTTCAGGAGCAGATGTCTCAATTGCCAGAGGGCAGTGTAAGGGATTAGGAAGTAGCATAGATATATAGACTGCAATGAGAAAGGCTCTGATTAAAGGGAAGGAGCACCTATTTTGAAATGGTTTGCATGCTAAGCCCTCCATTCCCACTCACGGGGTTATTGGCATAAATTCTGTCCTTTCCCCAGCCCCTCCCCCTAAGCATTGTACCATTTTTTTCAGCAAGCATTTACTAAGTCCTCTTCCAGTTCTTCTCCCTCCTTCTGGGTCTCCTTTGCTGCATCATCCATGGAACACTATCCATGTTCCACTCCCTATGTGGGCTCCACTCCTCTCTACTCTCTTCCTGGTCTTTTCTTCTTTTCTTCACTTCACTCCCCTCTTCTCTCTTCCTACATTGTTTGTCTTATTTGGTCTCATGCTTCCACTTATTATCTCTATGAAAATTACTCCTAAATTGACATACCCATTCCACATTTCTCTTCTGACTCCAGTCCCATGTCACCAGCAGCTGGCTGCCTCCCAATGTGGATAACCTATAGGCTTGTAAATTCAACATGCTCAAACAGAATTCATTATCTTTTCCTCTTAATTCCTTCCCAATTCTTGTCCAAAACACTACCATTCTTTGAATCATCCTGTTCACAAATTAGGAATCATCCTTAATTCTTCAATCTCACTTACCCTCCCTCAAACAATCTATGCTAATTCTTGTTGAATCTTCCTCTGCCCTTAGAATTCATACCACCCTAATTCCAGCCTTCATCACTTCTCTCCTGCAATTGCCTTTTGATTTGTTGCTCAACCTCTAGTCTTTCTAGTCCACCATCCAAACAGGTGCCAAATTGATAGTTCCAAAGCACAGGCCTGACCATATCACTCCCCTGCTCAAAAAACTTTGATGATTTTTTATTGCCTCTAGGCTCTGTTTTACATTTAAAGCCATTTACAATTTGGTTCTACCCTCTCTCTCTCCAGACTCACATTACTGCACCTCAAATGTGATGTGTTCCTGCCAAATTGGCCTACTGGCTGTCCCCTATTCAGAAAGTCCCATCTCCTGCCTCCACGTCTTTTCACTGGCTCTTAACTGGAATGTCCCATCTCCTTTCTCACCTCTTCTTCTTAGAATCTCTATACAGAACTCAATTGAAATTCTCTTTTTAATAAGAGAACTTTCCTCTTCTCACCCCAAAATGACTTTGTACTTTGAACATAATATATGTTTATTTATGTATGTGCTATTCCTCCCAAGTAGAATGTAAGCTCCTAGAGGGTAAGGACCATGTTCATTCTTGTCTTTGTATCTCCTCTGCCTAGCATAGTGCCTCTTACATGGTGGGCACTTAATAAATGTTTGTTGAATTATTTGCTGTGTGTATAGTACCTTACCTCACCTCACTTCAGCTCCTGGCTCCTGGCCAAATGGCCAGAAATTCCAAATCTCTGATGTGCACTGGGCATCCCTTGTTCACAACTTCTTCTCTCTCTGCAGAGATGCTGCCTGGGAACTTGAGCCAGGAGCTTTCTCAGAATTATACCAGCGCCATCAACATTGTGATGCTCCAATTTGCCTTTATAAAGATGGCAGAGACAACTTTGAGAGTGAGGGGTAGGTAGGAAGCTACTTTTTATCTAACTGAGTCCCTTGTATTCCTATTCAGTACCAGTATCCAGAAGCATAAGCTTCAACTCATTCTCCAAGCTTCACAGCCTCTTCCAGTGATGTTCACAGTCATCAGAAAACAGGATTTTTAGGTTCCTTCCCACTTTAATCACTGGCTCTCATTTAACTGTCTTTTTGACAGGCCCCTTTATCTCATAATGCAAATTTCCATTTTATTTATTGGTAAAATTAGTAGCCTAGTATCTTTTCTTTCCAGTCTGGTCTTAAGAGTAGCACCAATAAAAACCCCTTTTTGGTTCTCTTTCTAGGAGGTGGAGCCTCATTTTGTGTACCACTTGTGGATCCCAAGGAACCCACAGAAGTTGTTCTTCTCTTAGGCGCAACTCTAAGAAGTGGGAATGTGCAGAGTGTATATCAACAGGTATGATTGGACATCAGAATTCTTTTATTCTGGGGGTTGGGATAAATTTTGGTCTGAACAAAACAACAACAACAGCAAAACAGGAGGTAGGACTGTTGTTTACTGGGAAAGAAACATGGCCTAGCAGAGACCAGGGAACTTGGAGTTCATACTCCTTAATTTGGAACTCCCTAGTTGGCTTTCTGGGAAATGTATTGGCCTACAAAAATTAGACTTTCATTTCACACATCTCTTTTAATATATGTTGTATATTTAAAAATATAGGTGAAATCCCTGGTTGCAGTAAAACCTTAAGTCCTAGAAGGCATTTTTACAGAGAGACTGGGCAAAATAGTTCCCAGGAAGAAAATCCAGGACCCTCCTTTTTGCAAGAAAGTTCAGAACTGTCCTCTCCAGAAAAAACAGACTCTTCCTGTTGGGAAAGGAGAAGATCCACATGGCGAGCAAAGCGTGTCAAAATCTCCAAATGCCGCAAAAAAAAGGAGTAAGATATCATCAGTACGTACCAAGGACCACCAGGTAGATCTGGTTTTTTCTTTAGTGTTTGCTGAGAAATGGGACTCCTGGGCTCTGGGAAGAGGATAGAAAGGTAGCAATGAGAAGAATTGACCAGGAGATGGGACCCCTGCATTCTGAGAGGAGGGAGGATTCTAGGTTCAAAAATGGGAGCAACCATATTCATTATGTAGGCTTTTTTCATAGTAGTTCTGACCCTCAGAGTACTTCTGATTTTTTTTTCTCCCTCACTTTCAGGGATTTTTTTCTCTTCTTCTACTGTGATCTCTCCTGAGTCATTCTAATCTCCCCTAGATCTCCCTCAATATTTTCCTACCTCAAACTCTATATGTTAATATGTAAATAAACTTGATTTTTTTTAAACACCATTGAGTATCTCTATATGCTTTGCTTTGGAATTTGGCTAGGGACCCTCTCCCTAGATTCATTTTAGTTTGGGGGCCTGGAAAGATTTGCTTTCCTTTTAAGGATACTACTTAATAGAGAAAAATACTTTAATCCTGTGTGCAATAATGTAATAAAAAAAAAGAAAAAGAAAAATACTTTAAAGTAGTACAGACTGCTATATGACATTGAAATAAACATGTCGTCACTCTTTAGAGGAATAAGTCAACAAAGTACTGAGGCATATGTAAAGTGATTTTTATTAGCATGCCTGTGGTCTTAGAAATAGAAGTAAAATGATAGTTTTCCAATAGAAGTAAAGTTCATGCATCAAAAAAATACATTTAAAGCACTGCCTCTACCACTCAACCTGGGCCCCTTTGGTTATTTGACTCAAATGCTGTCTTCCTTAAGCCTATGGGAAAATAGCATGCCTCTGCCTAAATGATCAGTTCAGCTTTTTCAGTTTCACTTTGGCATGTGGGAGAAATAGCCTTCATGGGAGGCTCCAGTAATCCTGCTGGTCATCAGGAGGTGCTTGGCCTGTAACCGGTTAAGTTCCTTCTGCCTCACCAAACCCACATAGCAATTTTCTTATGACAGACACTAAGCAGCTCAAATTGACATTCACTGGCTAGATCCAGAATGAATCTGGGTATTGAATTGGAATGTTGCTCAAAATATTAGAACATGGGATTATCTAACTGTATTCTTCATCCTTATTGTGCCCTCTACTCCCTTCATCACTCATTTCTTTCCCAGGCATCCACTCTGCCTTGGCTCTACTGTCTTTCCTTCCTCATCTAGACCTTGTGATAAAGTGGTACAGCTCTACCCTTTCCTCTAATTCCTCTATAGGTGATCCCTTCTCCCTCTGTTCTGCTGCAAATTGTGCATTGTCAAATCCTAACCTTGAATTGCTGCTGTCCTCTATCTCTTTCATTCCTATTAATGTGCTGTGGAAAGGAGCTGGAGAAAATCACAACTCTATTGATTAGGTCCACTACAAATTGATGCTATATAATCTCAACTGGGCCCTCATAGAGCAAAAGAATCCTTTTATTTCTTCCCACTCAACACAGCAGCTGTTCCAAACTTTTTCATCTCTCCATAGCAGCACTTCCTCATATCCTATCAGCTGAGAATCTTCATATTTCATAAAACACAGGCCATTGAGAGCTCTTATTCCCTCGTTCTCTTCTCATATCACTCTGACATCTCCCTCTATCTAGTTCCTCCTTCACTCCTTAAATCACATAAAGATGCCAAAGTAAACTTCACTCCAAGTACCCTTGATCCTGTCGCCTACTATATTCTCTAACATAGTGCCTCTTTTCTATTTCTCTTCTTTAATTTATTCTCATCTATCAAATGTACCTACCAATATACCTACACACTCATGTTTTACTCCTAAAAAAACCTCTCATGTAATCCCACCATCCCTGCCAGGTTTTGGGCTAAACTCCTTGAAAAAGCCATCTTTACTTACTTTCACTTCTCATTCAGTCTGGCTTCCAGTCTCATTACTGGACTGAAACTACTCTCATCAGTCATCAGTAATGTCTTAGTTGCCAAATCTAATGGCCTTTTCTCAGTCCTCAATCTTCTTGACCTCACTGTAGGCTTTGACACTGTTGGATCACCCTCTTCTGGATACTCTTCTCTCTCTGTTTTTATGACACTGCTTTCTTCTGGTCTACCACCTGGATGAATACTTTATTGAAGGCATGCCCATTAACTGAGTGTTCCTCAGAGCTCTGGTCTACATTTTTTATCCTCCTTCTGATATTTCATTTGGTGATCTCATGAACCCCCCAGGGGGGTCAGCTCTTACCTTTATTCACAGCAAACCCCAGCTCTCTCCTGAGCTCCAATATATCACCAACTACAGCCTTTTAATATCTTAAATTGGATGTCCCATAGGCATCTCAAATTTGGCATGTCTGAAATAGAACTTCTCTTTCCCCTTAAATTTTCCCCTCTTCCCAATTTTCTTATTACTATTGAGGAGCAGATGCTTGGTGTCATTCTCAACTTTTCATTTATAGTCAATATCGTTACTGCTGTTAAATCTTGTCATTTTACCTTTACAGCCAGCATCTGACATATGTTTATCTCCACTCACAGAGCCACCACCTTGGTAGAGGCCTTAATCATCTCTCTCTTTGACTTTTGTAAAGCCTAATTGGTCTCCCTGTCCCATGTCTTTCCTCTTGACCTTATTCTGTCTTCCACTAAGCAGCCAAAGTGGTCACCATTTAAAAAAAAAAATCTTCCCTTCCATCTTAGAATCAGTACTGTGTATTGGTTCCAAGGCAGAAGAGTCATAAGAAGTAGGCAATGGGAGTTAAGTGACCAGAGAGATCATCTAAAAACACAAGTCCGACTATGTCAGCTCCCCTCACCTCAGTATACTTTAATGCAGTAGCTTTCAAAATGTGGTCCATGGATTCCTGGGGGTATCCAGCATCCTTTTGGAAGGTCCTCAAGGTAAAAAACATTTTTATAATAATACTGAGATGTTTTAATTTCTAATATGATAAATATTGACAAATATAACCTAACATTTAGGTTATATACATATATATATTTACATATATATATATATGTTTAACCTACTCTCTAAATCTGGGGCACGCTTTTGAGTTTACTCTGCATTATCAATATTTTCTCCTTCATATTCTTTTTTATTTTAAACACCCTTCTACCTTAGAATCAGTCCTATGTACTGGGTAAGATTAAAATGAATATCCAATAACTCCAAGTATTATATTTTATAAAGTTTATTAATAATCACTTGAAGTTGAAGAAATAAAAGAACAAAAGTAAAAGCCTGAGTAAAAACCACGTAAGGGAAATTCTCTTGCCTGGCACTCACCCAACCTCTACAAACAGCGTTTCCCAGAAAAGAGCATAAGAGGTTGGAACTATACTCAACTTATATCTTCCCTATGGTAGTACATAATGTGAGAAGGAACATGGGAAGCTGGGATTTAGAGTCCTGGGGAGCAAATTCTAATAATACAACTGGCTCTAAGGCAGAAGAGCAGTAAGGGGTAGGCAGTGGGGGTTAAGCGACTTACCCAGGATCACATAGCTAGGAAGTGTCTGAGGTCAGACTTGAACCCAGGACCTCCTGTCTCTAGGCCTGGCTTTCAGTCTATTGAGCCACCCAGCTGCCCCCTCTCCTTCATATTCTTAAGTCTACACAATCAACAACAAAAAGGTAAATCATGATTTATAGCATTTACCAATTTTTAAGGTGTAATTATTCACATTGAAAATTTAACAATCAGATCTCCTAAGCTGGTTCAAGCTGATGTCAGCATATTCATATAATCAAAAGTTCTTTGGAATGGGGCTTAGTGGATTGAGAGCCAGGCCTAGAGATGGGAGGTCCTGGATTCAGATCTAGTCTCAGATACATCCTAGCTGTATGACCCTGGGCAAGTCACTTGACTCCCATTGCCTAGCCCAGTGGTTCCCAAACTTTTTTGGCCTACTGCCCCCTTTCCAGAAAAAATATTACTTAGCGCACCCTGGAAATTATGAAACTATTTATTGAACTCAAAATAGAATGTAATACAAAAATAGTGTGGCCATCACCGTTCCCCAGATCACTGCAGCACCCACCAGGGGGCGGTGGCACCCACTTTGGGAATCACTGGCCTAGCCCTTACTGCTCTTCTGCCTTAGAACCAATACTCGGTATTGATTCTAGTATGAAAGGTAAAGGTTTAAAAAAATAAGACAAAAAAGCTCTTTGGAGTCCTCAGTTTTTACAAATATAAAGGTGTCTTGAAACCCAAAAGTTTGAGAACCACTCCTCCTACAGTAGTTTTTTTGTGGTGAAAAAAAAGTAGAAACTGAAAGAATGTCCATTAATTGGGGAATGACTGAACAAATTGTGATATATGATTGTGATGGAATACTATGGTGCTATTAGAAATGATGAGCAAGATGAATTCAGAAAAAACTGGAAAGGCCTACATGAAGTGAGCAGAACTGGGAGAACATTGTACACAGTACCAGTAATATTGTACAATGATCAACCACGAAAGACTTGGCTGTTCCCAGCAGTACAATGATCTAGAGCAGTGATGGGCAAACTACGGCCTGTGGACCAGATGTGGCCCCCTGAAATGTTCTATCTGGCTGCCCGACATTATTCTTAATCTGACGCATACAATGAGTAGGATACAATACAATGAAACTTTGAAAGAGTTGCCTTAGAAACAGACTGACAGAGGAGTATTTCCTTCCCTTTGGCCCCTCTTTAAAAAGTTTGCCCATCACTGCTCTGGGACAATTTTGAAGGACTTAAGATTAAAAATGCTGTCCATCTCCAGTGAAAGAGTCTGAATGCAGATTAAAACACTTTGTGTTTTAATTTTTTAGGTTTTGGTTTTATACAAGTATTTTCTCACAACAATGGCCAATATGGAAATCTGTTATGCAATTCAGATCAAATTGCTTACCATCTCAGGGAGGAAAAGAGAGAAGAAAAGGAGGGAAACAATTTGGATCTTATAATTTCAGAAAATGTATATTGCAAATTGTTATTGCATGTAATTGGGAAAATACACTATTAAAAAGGGAAAAGAAATTAAAGAATTAAGAATAGACAATGAGGAAATAAAACCATTACTCTTTACAGATGTTTTGATGATATATTAAGAGAACATTAGAAAATCAAACAAAAAACTAGAAACAATTAACATTAGCAAAATTGCAGGATATAAAATAAACCCACATAAATCATCAGCATTTCTATATGCTACAACAAAATCCAGCAGGAGGAGATAGAAATAAAAATTCCATTTAAAATAACTGCAGACAATATAAAATGCTTAAGAGTGTTTCAGCCAAGACAAACCCAGGGACTAGATAAACACAATTACAAAAACATTTTTGACAAAAATAAAGGCATATATAAATAATTGGGGAGATATTAATTGTTCATGGCTAGGCCCAGCCAATATAATAAAAAGAACAATTTTACCTAATTTACTTATTCAGTGTCATACCAATCAGACTGCCAAAGAATTATTTTACAGAGCTAGAAAAAATAATAACATAATTCACCTGAAAGAAAAAAGATCAGGAATATCAAGGGAATCATTTGAAAAAAAGTGAAGGAAGGTAATCTAGTAGTATCAGTTTTCAAATTATATTCCAAAGTGGGTAGTCATCAAATCAATCTGGTACTGGCAAAAAAAATAATCAATACTCAATGAATCAATGGAATATATGAAATAGTGCAATAGATTTACTATATTTGAAGTAGTAAATGACCATAGTAACCTAATGTTTAATAAACTGAAGTATCCAAATTTTAAGGATTACTTTGTAGAATTAGAAAAAAAAATATATATATAGGTATACTTTTATATGTATACATAAAAATATACCAAAATGAGTGCATGATTTAGACCTAAGAAGTAATATAAGCAAATTAGGAGGAAGCATGGAAAGATTTACATTTTAACTAAGGGAAGAGTTTATGACTAAGGAAGAGGTAGCAGGGATCACAGGAAGTAAAACATAATTTTGATTACATGAAATTAAAAAGATTTTGCACAAACAAAATCAACACAACCAAAATTGGAACCAGGAAAGCAGGAAATGGGGAGTAGTAGTTTAATAGCATATTTTTCTAATCAAGGCTCTATTTCTCACATGTTTAGGGAACTGAGCCAAATTTATAAAAATAAGAGCCATTCCTCAGTTGATAAATGGCCAAAGGTTTTGAACAGTTTTTTTTTTTCCAAGAAGAAATCAAAGCGAGCAATAGTCACATTTAAAAAACTCTAAATCATTATTGATTAGAGAAATGAAAACTAAAATAACTCCAAGATTGGCTAACATGATAGAAAGGGAAGATGACAAATGCTGGAGGGAATATGAAAAAATAGGTACACTAATAAATTGTTGATGGAATTGTGAACTGGTCTAAGCATTCTGGAAAACAATTTGGAACTATACCCAAAGGGCCATCAAAGTGCATACCTTTTGGCCCATAAATACCACTAATAAATCTGAATTTCAAAGAAATCAAAGAAAAAGGAAATGCACAAAATATTTATATATAAATATTTATAGCAGCTCTTTTTGTGGTGGCAAAGAATAGGCATTTGAGGAGATGCCCATCAATTGAGGAATGACTGAACAAGTAATGGTCTATGATTATAATAGAATACTATTGTGCTATAGGAAATGATAAGCAGGATGGTTTCAGAAAAACCTGGGAAGAACTCTATGAATTGAGACAAAGTGAAGTGAGCAGGACCAGGACAATATTGGACTCAGTAACAGCAACATTGTAACAACTGTGAAAGACTTAGCTACTCTACATTACAATGATCCAAGACAACTCCAAAGGACTCACAAAGAGAGAACTGATGAACTCTGAATGCAGATGGAAGCATACTTTTTTCACTTAAATTTTCTTTTTTTTCAACATGGCTAATATGGAAATAGTTTTGCATGACTTCATGTGTATAATTGATATTGTTTTGCTTGCCTTCAAAATGTATGAGGAGACACTGGAGGAAGGAAATAATTGGGAACTCACACATTTTAAAAACAAATGTTAAAATAAAATATAATTTTTTAAAAGAAATTCAGCATTGCTACCAAATGAGTCCTTGTTTCAAATACTGCTGAGCTGGGTCCTGAAGGTCATTCTTCATGACTGAAGCCAGGCTGGTAGCTAAACCCAGCAGGGACTTAACACTGGAATTTCCAGGCTCCTAAATTCTCACATTCCTGGATAGCTTGTTCTCCTGACCTTTACAAACTCACAAGGGTTGTAGTCTCCAATTTCCTTCACCTAGAGTGGAAGAACAAATGCTAAGATGGACAAATAATAAAGGCTCCTCTTCATGGGGCCACATGCCAACTTTTGTATGATTGCCAGAGGTGGAATTTGCCAGAAGAACAATTCTATCTATATCATCCAGTGACCTAGAAGTAGTTAACATATATCTTATTTTTCTTCAGTTATTGTGGCTTCCAGGCTGCTCACAATTCAGATGTGATGTTAGCATGCACACGCCACTCCACATCTCATTTCTGTGTTTTTGTATTGGTTGTGCTATATGCCTGGAACATTCCCCCTCCTCATCTCCCCCTCTTAAAATCTCTGGTTACCTTAAGACTCAGCTCAAGAACTACCTTCCTGGGGCAGCTGGGTGGCTCAGTGGATTGAGAGTCATGCCCAGAGATGGGAGATCCTGGGTTCAAATTTGGCCTCAGACACTTCCTAGCTGTGTGACCCTGGGAAAGTCACTTGACCCCCATTGCCTACCCCTTACTGCTATTCTGCCTTGGAACCAATACACAGTGTTGATTGATTCTAAGTTGGAAGGTAAGGGATTAAAAAAGAAAAGAACTACCTTCCTCAGGAAGCCTCTCTTGGTTCCCCCTAGCTTCTTCCACCAAAGGCTATCTTTTATATGTTTTTATGTATTTTCTATGTTTTTATATGAGTATTTTTTTTCCCATTCAGAGCATGAGCTGCTTCAGGACAAGGGACTGTTTTGCTTTTTGTCTTTATATCCCCATCCTCAATGCTATAAGTAAAAATTGCAGAGAAAGCATCAACCTATAAAGGGAGTTTTCTCATGTGGGATTCCCAGTTCCAATGAAATTACAGGTCCAGGTCCCATCAATACCCATTTATCTTTCTATTCCCACTCCTATCACCTAGCACAGTGCATGGCACATTGTTGAGACTATCTATTGGTTGGTTCATTGATTAGTGGAGTTAACTCACTTATAGAAAAATAAGCCTCTATTTGCCCCGGGCAGGTAAGATTCTGTGAGGGAGAGAGCCACATTTCTTATTTTTTAACGTATATATCGAATTCCAACAATCTGCCCTAATTAAATGATTGCAAGTTAGAGAAAATGGAAAATAGGCCATGAGGACCAGTGCTTGCTATCAGGCAGCCCAAATGACCCCTCCCAGGAGATGAGTCCTTGCCAGCCGAGTTTTAACTTTTCCTCGTTTCATGTTGATAGTGAGCCTTAGTCGAATAGAAGGTGAATAGAATAGAGGTCTATAAAGGATTGGAGTTGGGAGTTTGGGAAACTTTTCATCTTTTGTTTTGTAGCTAATCTCCGTTTTATAACTGAAGACAAATCACTGAGAGGGGTTCATGGATAGTCACTAATATTTTGTATTGATACAGGAAATGGGTCCAGCAAGACCATCTCAGAAGGCTTTATAACTGTTGAAGATTGTATGACTTTATGGGGTATTAATCATACAGTCATTTTTGAAGTCTTCCTAATGAATACATGTCTAGTCAATTGAATTGGATTAATTGATTTGATATAAGAAGGAACTGCTTAACTGCTTAGAGTTGTCCAACATTGAGATTGGCCGCCACTGAACTGAGGTGTTCCAGCAGGAATTGGGGCTATTTCATGGGGTTTAAATTCTGAAATCCTTACAGCTCTGTAGGTAAATAAGCTGCAGGATTGTTCTGATGCCAGACCCTAGAGGGCACTGTTCACATGCAGCACTTTCAGTGCATCTGTGATCTCATCCACGTGATGATGGTGTCCTGAATCTCTTTTGTTCACCTTTGGTTCATATTCTCCCCTAAATTCTCCTGGGGACAGGGAGAGGATCCCAGAAATCTGAAGAAGTGTACGCTTCACGTGGCGCTGTTCTGGTCTCACTGCTGTTTGATTTGTCAGAGACAATCACATGGATCCATGCTTATTAATGCCTTTAAAAGCAATAAGTTAGAGCCTGGGACCCGGAGCAGGATGGGGCTCCACACAGTGAAACCCACTTGGTGACCCCAGACCAGCCTGTTCCCTAGTCAGTTACCCGGAAAATGTGTGCCATCAATTAGGAGACAGTTCAGGAGAATCCTAGCAATTCAGAAATACAAGGAATGGTCATATCTCTCTCTGTGCAGTAATTGATAGCTTTCAAAGCCCTGTACCCTACCTTATCTCCTGGGATGCTTACAGCAGCCCAGTGTAGGCAGGGTAACTGCTATTCAGAGAAGAGAAAGGACCTTCCCTTGAGAGGGTCTGCATGCATACAGCTAGTACCTGAAAGGCCAGGCTGTGTCCTCACTGCTGCTCCTCTCCTCAGCTTGCTATCAAGTGCTATCAGCTCCTCCTAATTACAACTGGATACTGGAGGGAATTCCATGGTACATACTGAAGATGCGTGCCAAATTACCATTACAAACACTACTTTCTCACTATTGATCTTTAGGAACATTCTACCAAGCATACCCATTCTCGTACTGAATTTAGGAGCCAGAAGCAGCACCAATACATGTCTCGCCATATTTAGGGCAGGATACTGTATTCTGAGAAATGAGAATTAATTCTCGGCTAGTCGGGTCCAAACTTGGGATCTTGGCACCCTTGACTGTGTTTGGGAAATGTCTTATTGGTATGAATGTCTCGGAGTTGAGTAGAGTTTGCCCAGAGGGCAACACTGGAGTTGGAGGGTTTTCTGTTCATTCTAACCACAAAGTTTTCAAAGGGGAAAAGACGAGAAACAGACAAATCCTTCAGCCCGGGGGTCCCAGAGCAGCATGACAATGTGTGGTGTGGGTGGAAAAAATGAGACTAGTCTCTGCCAACTTGTTTCTGGCCAAGATTGGCTTCTGGTCCCCACCCTGCACGCACCCCTGATAAACAGGAAAAGAGCCATGATATACAGTGGACATCCCCTGTGCTCAGCGTCTGAGACATCTTCTGCCATCAAAGCCATCTTCTATCCTTAGAAGAGGCAGCAGGGGATACTAAAACAATTCCCCATTGTGCTCTCCCTAACCCAAAGACAGAGAGCTCCCTGGAACGCTAGAGGGTTTGTAAACAGGGCCTGGTTCACTTTGACTGGTGCTGCCTGGGCTTTGTGTTTGTATGTTATTTTTTCTTTCCATAACAATGTCCTTCCCAGCCTAGTCTACAGTTCACACTATTGTCTGGGGCCCTTAGGCCACAGGAAGCAGAACCAGATTCTTATCAGCCTGGGTGGGAGGTTTAGAGTCAACAAATGAGCTCACATCCATAAAGTCAACTACTTTTCTATCATTCTCCAATCTTTTTCTCTGCCAGTTAGCTCAGAAACACTTGGCCCCAAAGAGGCTTGGACTTTGAGTTATCTCTAGTAAACCTCTTATCAAAGGTGCCTCAGACCTGGTGTACTCCCAAGAGAAAAAAATGTTTTAAAACCTAGCTAGCACCGAGATGTGTGGGGGCACCTTTGGATTTGAGGCTTCCATTCCACTGATTCCCAGAGTGACTCCTTGGCAACTCCTTCCTCAGTTTATCCTCCCTGTAAAAGGATTTTAATGGAGTAAGCATGGAATGCTTAAATGTGTAAAGAATAATAAAGACTAAAAGCTAAAAATATGAACAATTAGAGCAGATTGAGAAGTATCCAAAATATTTCTAAGCGAGCAGAACAGTAAAAATTAAATGAGTTCCCTCATGTGGGTAACGTAATGGAGTTGGACGATCCTGGCAAAGTAACACAGGTCCTTGTGCAAGGGCAAGAAGTATGAATGTGATGTCTCCCTGGAGACGGCCCTTCCGGTTCTCAGTAGACTCGGTTTTTAAAAACCTATGCAGAGAAACCAAGTGGTTTTCTTTCATTAACAAAGTTCCAAAAGAAAAGCCGATGACTTCAAGTGGATGTTGACCTTTAATGGGCTTACCAAGGCAGCAAGAAGGCAGAGTATAATTTGGCCACCTGGGCAGAGTGCGCCATTTATCAATGACGCCGTGCCCTGGTCAGAGACGTAGCTCAGGAATCGGCAGGCCAAGTTCAAGAACAATTCTGAACTTGTTGCCACCCCAGTTTCTAGCATTGACCCCACCCTCTATGCTACTGCCCAGCCAACTTATTGATCATCAGGATGAAAAGGACACTGAGGGCCCTCACCAGATTCATTTTATCTCCTTTTTGCCATAGGACAGGAGCACCTATAACCCATGAGGATTGCAATTAGGTCAGGCAAAGAGGCTCAAGGAGGAAAGAGAAGAACAGATACCCGGGACAGATGGGCGTCTTGGCACTTTCCCCAACAGTGTGGGCCATTTATGAACAGCTGTCTCTTGTTTCCAAGAAGGAATGCCTCTGTATGAAGAATCCTTAGAATCCTCCGAGTCCCACAGAAAAACCTTCCCAAGCCCTGGAATGCACTCTCCCACCTGCTGCTTCTGTCTGTGTCCCCGCTATAATCTGACTTCTCACTTCTGGAAGGAGCACCCCAGACTGACATGGGTGAACAGTGCTTCTTATGTCCCAGGTTTAAAAGGATAAAGGGGAGAACAAAGGGATCTTGGGAGAGTAAAAGAAGTTGAAGAATTTCTTCTCATTCTCCTCCTTGATCCCAGAAACTTATCAGTGAAAAGAAACCTATAGATTTGGAGTAAGTACCAGCACCACAAGGTGGACAATGCAAACGATAACAGCTGGAGAATCAGAAAATGCCTTGAGGAGCAGCTGGGTAGCTCAGTAGGCTGAGAGCCAGGCCTAGAGATGAGAGGTCCTGGGTTCAAATTTGGCCTCAGACACTTCCTAGTTGTGTGGCCCTGGGCAAGTCACTTAACCCCCATTGCCTAGTCCTTCCTGCCCTTCTGCCTTGGAACCAATATAAGGTGGTGAAGGTTTGAATGCAGGGCTTCTTTAGAAGATACCACAGAGGAGAAGAGCAAGGCATTTTTCAGGGGTAACTAGCTCTGTAAATATATTACTCCTTTATCCCAGAACTAAAATTAGGGCTACAGCTCTGACAGTTTTTCGATTAGATTATGAGGAAGGGACACAGAAATGGCACAGAAGACAGAAGATGGGAGTAAGACAATTTTAGTCACTGAAACAATTGACTTTATGTTTATACATACATGGTATAAAAGGAAAGAAAGGTGTCCACAAGGAAAAGCAAGAGACAAAAAGGGCACCATAGAGAATATCAGAACTGGAAGGGAGGGACCTTAGAGATCCTCCAGGCCCACTGCCTCATTTTACAAATAAAGAACTGAGGTTAAATGCCTCTCCTTGGGCACATAGGCAGAAAGGGTGGTATGAAATAATATAATCAGAGGCAGTGTAATATAATATATAGAGACAACTTTGGCTTTCAGGCCAGGAAGGCCTGAGTTCAAGGGAAAGGGAAATTCTGCTGGGATTAGTAATAACAGTAACATTTCTATAGCACTTACTCTGTGCAAGGCACCGTGCTTAGCACCTCTCAGTGATTTCATTGGATCCTCACAACAACCCTGCAAGGTAGGTGCTATTATTCTCATTTTACAGATGAAGAAACTGAGGCAAATAGGTCACACAGCTGCTGAGTGTTTGAGGCCAAATTTGAAATCAAATCTTCCCGCCTGCAAGCTCTGCCCTCTATCTAGTGCTCCACATAGTGGCTCTCCTAGGAATGAACATGTTTCCTTTGTCTCTTTATTATTTTATTCAGTCAGAGACATTTAGTGAAGATCCATTATGTTCAGAAGCACCTTGTCCAAATCCCTTTACTGGTAGAACAAAGAGGTGCCTAAAGTCACTTCTGCAGAAGTGAAAACAGGCCCTCCAGGAGACCTGAGTTCTAGTTAAGACCATCTTTGGTGGTAGAGCCCAGCCCTTAGCCCTTTAGACAAGAGTCCTAGACCTACCCCTATTGGAGGGGGGTTTGTTTTCTCTCATTCCCCAGGGTATTCTGTATCTCTGTGCCCCTGCCCCTCCTAGCTTCCCTGCTGTCATAGGGAATGTGCACAATCCTGATTGGCATGTGAGTTTTAGGAGCCAAGAGGGTACTCCTGGGTGTAGCAAGTCAGTGCCCGTAGTGGGGAGGAGGATCTCGCCACGAATTCATACAACAAAGTTTATCACCAGAGATAAAGGCCTAGTGAGTGTGTATGTATGCAAAAACGTAAAGTACAACTGCGTATGTATGTATTTATGTGTATATACACATACACGTTGCTTTGTTGAGATGAAAAAAACAGGGAGCTGGGCCAGGCAGTGCCATTGCAAATGTCAGGGATTATTGTGGAAAAGTCTGAGCCCAAGACCAAACGGCCTAGCCTAGCCCCGACACCCCTACCAGCATTTCTTTGATTCCTAGCTCCTCCGCAGGTTCCAAGATCAGTCTCGCATCAGATACACAGCACAAGTTTTCCCAGTTTAATGAACAATTTTAGTTTCCCACAAACAAAGCATTCTGCTTCCTTCTTGCAAACTTGGATCCACCCTTCACAAGAGTGCCTCCCCTGACCTGGGCTGGAGCATAAAGCTCTCTGCTGACCCACCTATAACATAATCACATAAATACCATCAACCTCTTCCATGTCTTCTTCAGTAGGTATCCTTCTGGAGGATTAAATAACAGTCATAGCATAAAAAAATAAGAAAGATACTCCAACAGCAAAGAGCATATTCTATATGCAAGGTCCATCCCAACATAGAAAAATAAAATTCAAACGTATAGTATATCTATAGGATTGATGCACGAGTGAAGCAACATGGCATATATAAAGAAACAGGCTTCCAAACCAAGGCTTGGCCGAAATGACTGACATTCTATCACTTACGTGAGTGTTAAGTGTTTGGCATCCAACTATATATGCTATCTTCCTGCGCAGGCAGCAGAGGCACTTAACAAATACTTCTTGACTTGACCCACTTCCCTAAAAGGGGCTGTAAAGGGTAGGACGACTGTGGGCTGTCACAGGCTGGGGCCCTACTCATAGTGTAGATTGTTTTCACTGGTACAGTCAGGATTGAAATGGTCTTAGCTATGAGCCCCCTCTTACCCTTGTTCCTCCTTGGGGCATTACCATTTTCTACCTGCACTTTCTCTGTCCTCTTTCTCATCTCTTCTCTGTCTCCTGGCTCAGTCTCCCACATTCATAGTAGGCAGCAGCCTCAGGAAGGGGTATGTTATCTAAATGACTCTGCTGTCATCTCATCCCCTTCAAGTTGGTGAAATCCAGTGGGATACAGAAGCCATAGCAGATGCAACTTGTATGTGGGTTTCAGAAAAAGGAACAAATCTCCCTCACCCAGAGAAAGAAATGTCAAACTCATGGCTCTTTTTTTCCCCTCTCCTTTGCCCTTTTGCTGCGTCACTAATTTGTTCATCCTCAGAATAGGAGCAGTCTTTTCCATTTAATCCTCCCCCACTCCCCAACCCTAGGGCTGAATTACTCCCTGGATGGCTCTATGTAACATTTGTCTCAGATACCGACATCTTGTTCCAGGATTTATAGTTCCTACTTTTTTTCTATAAATTTGCATCTTTTAGAAAAATCCCCATTTAAGCTGGCTCTCATACCCAATCTCATCCTCGGAATCCTGCCCAGAAGAAACGAGAGACCCAGGAATAACAGCTGCCTAGCTTCTCCCAGAGCTTCTGAGAAGACTCTGTGGACTAGTTAATTGATGCCATCTCTCACTCTTGGATAGGACCACTTCCTATCTCACAATCCCTCTATGGGTCTCGCACGCTTTTCCCCTGAGATCCTGGGGCCTCTATACAATGTTGGCTCTCTGCCTACCAGTCCAAACTGTGAAGTCTGTGACACTGAATTTGAGCCTTTGCCTTCACAGTTGGAGAGCCAGTTTGAGGGATCAGCCCCACCAGCTCTGGGGGAAAGATCACATGTAAGTCAAAGGCAAATCTCCCTGTTCCACCCTAATTCTATGCAAATGAATTTGAGTCCCAGGTTACATACATGTTCAAGGATTGGCTCCCATTTGTTCCCAGCCATCCCTTCCTCTACCATACCTGATGACATTTCTTCCATTTTCCCAGGAAAGAGGTGAACAACCCAAGCCCTACCTTTCCTCTCCACCCCACCCCTACTCCCAATCTTTCTGCCAAGAATTCCCGACCTTCCCCATGCAGGATGAGGGTTGGAGAACTTGAATTTTCTGAATTCACACTAGCCATTACTACAGAGAATGATACTAGAGCCTAGAGAAATCCTGGTAGTTGGGGGGGGGGGGAGGGTATAGAGGGAGCCGAAGAAGGGAGCAGGAATTTGTGGTCAGAAGACCAAGAGATCCCAATGGTAGGAGGGGGCACTCCAGAAAGCTTGGGGATTGTTCAATCAATCATCCTTACGCTACAGACAACTATTTTGACATGGTCTTTTGCTTGTACATCTCTAAAAAAGTTACTTCATAAGGCAGCTCACTCTCTTGTTGGACCTGTCTATTCATTATCAAGTTAAAAATCTGAAATCCATCTCCCTGACGCTTCCACCTATTGATCCTAGTTCCACCCTCTGGAGCTGCACAGAATAATAATCCTTTTTCCATATGACAACTCTTCAAATAAAGACAAGGATCATGCTTCTCTTGCCCTGCCCCCCATCTTCACCCTCAAGTCTCTAGGTTAAACATCTCCAGTTCCTTTGGCTATCCTTCAGGCGATAAAATTCTTCTTCTGCATATGCCCCGCTTTGTCCATGTCCTTTCTAAAATATGACAACCAGAGCTGAAAACAATATTCCAGATGCTGACTAGCTGGGGTAAAGGGCAGCAGGACTATTTTATTCCTTGATCTCCTTCCTTCTGGGCATTTGGATCCTATTAATGCACTCTCAAACTGAATTAGCTTTTTTGAGGTGGAGGGGATACTGAGAATATTGAGTCGGGGGGTTTTCATCTGTTGCCAGAAATTTTCTCTTGGAAGCCAATTATCAGAGAAATAGGACTAAGCACCCCAGATTAACTAATTTCTTGGGAAATGGGGTTTCCCAAGAGGCAAATAAGTGGGGAATATGGAAAACTGCAAGGTACAGGGTCCCTGGACCCTGAATGCTAAGCCTGAGAGGTGTTGTCTCATCTCTTCCATAAGTCTCAGTGGTACAACAAGCAAAAGTATAGAATGTAGTACAATAAAAAAGGTTACTGGCTCTGGATTCAAAGGACGTGGGTTCAAACCCTGCCTTTGCCACTTGCTATCTTTATCATTCTAAATAATTCACTTAGTCTCTCTGGACCTCTGTTTCCTCATCTATAAAATGAGGGATTGGAATAGATTTTTTTTAAGGTCCCTCTTAGGTCTAAATCTATGATGTGTCTGGTATTGAATCAAAATAAATTTCTTTTCTCTGCTCCTTTCCCCACCATCAAACCATCCCCATCTGTCAGGCTAGTCTCCACTATCCTACCACCCTCCTTGAGGAAGATTTGATTCAATGAGCAGAGATTCTGCTATGAGTTTTCCTATATTGAACAGGAATGGAAACAGCATTTGACTTTGGGCTTCATTGCCCTCTTTGATCTGTCCTCTTCCCCCAGACATTGAGCCTTGGGAGAATATCATTCTCTCCTGACCCACCTATCACCACCTCAACATGAGACTGGTCTTTCTGGCTCAGGTACCCTAAGAGTTGTTCAGAATGGCTATTGTTCCGCTGGCTGAGAAAGAAAAACAAAACCACCCTGGTCTCTGGGCACAGCTGGGAATGTGTTTGGAAAACCAGACCCCACCTCCCAAAGAGAACAAAAGGCGGCAGAATATGAGCAGGCCTCTTGGGGCTCTGGCAGTCCCTGGTGACACTGGCAGGAAGGGGTGCGGGCCATGGCACAGAGGGTTAAGGAAAAGGGGCCTCCCAGTCTTCATCAGAAGCCTTGGGATCTCCAGGCCAGAACCCAACCCCTGGATTCCTGACTATCAGACACTGAGGGACCAGAAATTCAATTCCCTGCAAAAGCCAGGGTGTTAGACAAGATGGCCAGTCTATGCTCTGGTCACCCTTGCCCCAGCTATGTATGTGGGGGAGACAGAAAGCAGGGCAGTTGATGAGGTTTCCTTCTGGGAGAGCTGGACAATACTGCTCTCCATCCAAGCTACCTCCTCTTCTACGTAGCCTCAACTTCCCGGGGGGTCCGATTGCGCTCCCCCTGTGCTCGGCTCTTTGCCTTCTTTCCCAGGTCAGTGCCCGGCCATGTCTTGCTTTTGCTATGCTTCCCCTTGCGTCGGTAACGGTCAACACACCATACCCGCTCACAGTACTCCTCTACCCGGGGCAGATTGGCATAGCCGATGAGCTGGAGGATATCTTTGTACCATGCTCGAGATGGGACTGAAGCAGAATTTTTGGAGATAGACTCCTCTTCTCCATGCTCCCGGGGAAACAGGCCCTCCAACTGTTCAGCCCCTATCACCTCCAGGGCCAGTCTGGCCACTGTCTGGGCAAAGCCATGTTCCAGGGTCTTACACGAGTAAGTGCCAGCATCAAGGCGATTAAGCCTCCGGAAGAGTAGCCCATGCTCTGTTTGGAGGATTCGTTCATCTGTCTTCACCTGTTGGGAACGTGAGCATTGAGAAAGGTGCAAAAGCATTATCTTTACCTGCACAAATACTGGATATCTTTCAAGGTTCACCTCTAAATCCTCCTGCCTCCCTAAAACCCATCACAACTCTATGAGTCTGCCTCAGAATTCCCAAAGTACTTTAAGTAGCAGAGTCATAGTTGCTTGCTAATCATTTCAAATGTTTTAGTCTTGCTTCTCCAACACTATAGCCTAGCCTAGGGCTAATAGCAGGTGTTCATATGCTTAGCTTACCCACAAACCAGACAAGACTCCCACCCCTGGGACCTGCCTGCCCCTGTGGTATCTATCAGTAATCCCCTGGGGTACTTCCCTTCTTTCTCAAGAACCTTCTCAAAATGCTTTCTGCAAAGGAAGGCTCTCTCTTTAACCAGGCCTTACCCAGCCCCATCTCTCAATCCTTTTCCCAAGGCTCAGCTATCTAACCCCTCGCCCTCTGCTCTGTCACACTCCCTAAGAATTCCTCACAGTGCCCTATGTGCCAGCTGACCCATCACTAGCCCTCCCCCAATTCCCATGCCCAGAGATTCCCTTTTCTGTAATCAATCTATGCTCTCTTCCCTTCTCCTCCCCTAGACCCTGTGGGAGTAGGGTCAGCTAAGCCTGGAATTGCTTCTTCATCCCTCCTACGCCTGCCCCACTGAGCACTAGACTGAAGCTGTCTCAGGGGCCAGCAGGCTCTTCCGGATCTGCAGGGAGGGAAGAGGGGGTCAGGGCAGACAGCTGGGCTCCTGGCAGGAAGCAGCAGGACCAGGCAATGGAAAAAGGCCAAGACCTGGAAGTTAGGGGCCTAGTTCTTGTTTAGAAGGGGGTTGGGTGAGAGCACCTGGTGGATAGAGGGACTGGCAAGGAGGAGGAGGAGGACCCTTTATTAGATACTGCTTCTAAGCCTGGGACAGAGAGAAGGGAAAAATTCTGGTGTGGTAAAGGATAACAAACCTGAACCCAGGAGGCCAGACCATGAGAGTATCCAGGGAGGGAGTTCTCAATCTGGGGGTGTCTATGAACTTGTTTTTATTTAACAGCTATTATTATTTTTAATAGTTATTATTTGATTTAAGAGCTATAATTGGTTTCTGCCTAAATTCTATGTATGCATTTAAAAATATTAGCCATGACTAATAATAATAATAATAAAGGGACTCATGACTCAAAAAAGTTAAAAAATAGGAGATCTAGATCTCCTGTCCCCAAGAGAAAGACCTTTCAGCCTCACTCCTGCCCTCAACAGACAGACAGACACATATATATGTGTGTGTGTGTGTATATATATACATATATATACTACTCCCCCAAGTTCCATCCTGCCTTCATTTCTTTACTCATCCCCATCCCCCTCAAAGGGATTCTATTCCCTTCCTAAATTTTCAAAACTTTCCTTGATGACTATATTTCAGTCTACACTGATATCCTTTTTATTATTTTTAAATTTAATTAATTTATTTTTAAAGCTTTCTTCCTTTCTCCTTACCTTTCATCTTAGAAACAATACTGTGTATTGGTTCCAAGGCAGAAGATTGGTAAGGGCTAGGCAACTGGGGTTAAGTGACTTGCCCAGGGTCACACAGCTAGGAAGTGTCTGAGGCCAGATTTGAACTCAGGACTTCTCATCTCTGGGTCTGGCTCTCAATCTACTGAGCCACCTAGCTGCCCACCTGATCTTATTTTAAAATTAAAAAGAGGAAGAGAGACAAAGAGATAGAGACAGAGTGAGACAGAGAGAGGAGAGACAGAGACAGAGAGAAAGTATTTATTCTTCACCACTTAATTCTTATGCTATTCCATAATTATTTTCTAAATATTGCCTTTCCTAACAAGCTTGTTTTCTTTGAGGGAAGGTTTTATGTTTTCTTCTCTTCTTTTTCCACATAGAGCTAAATACTTAAACTTACTAACATTAAACATATTAAGCACCTACTGTGTGTCAAACAATGCTAGACACAGGATACACAGAGACAAAAACCAGTCTCTCTCCTCAAGGAGCCTACATTCCATTGAGGGAAAATGATATATACTCATTTAAACAAATGTAAAGTAGACACAAAGTAAACGCCATTTTGAGGGCCAAGTACAGGCAACCCAGGGAGAGGGAAGGGGCCCAGAAAATGCTTCAAGTAGAAAATGGCACTTCAGCTGGGTTTTAAAAGAAAGTAGGAATTCCAAGAGGTGGAGGAAGGAATGTATTTAGGCACAGATCATAGCCTGTTCAAACATGGAAATGAGATGTTCAGTACTTGAGGAATAGCAAGCGAGCTGGCATGTAGAGTGAGGTAAGGGAGAGTGTAATAAGCCTAGAAACAGAGGCTAGAATCAGAATAGTAGCAATAGCACGAGTTTCTTTAATGGGACAGGGTTACCTTACCCTGGGGAAGAAAGAAGGAAGAGAGAACAAGAGCAAGAGTGAAAGAAAGAGAAAGAGAGCGAGACCAAGAGACAGAGACAGAGAGAGACAGTGAGACAGAGGGAGACAGAGACAGAGAGATAGAAAGAGGGAGAGAGAGAGAGAGAGAGACAGAGACAAAGAGACAGAGGTAGAGTGAGACAGAGAGAGAAGAGAGACAAGGAGACAGAGAGAGTAAGAGAGAGACAAAGAGAGAGTGAGTGAGAGAAACAGAGAGAGGAGAGACAAGGAGACAGAGAGAGACAAAGAGAGAGAATGTGTGAGAGAGAAACAGAGAGAGAGAGAGAGAGGAGAGACAAGGAGATAGAAAGAGGGGGGAAAGGGGGAGAGAGAGAGAGAGACAGAGAGAGAGACAGAGAGTGTGTAATAGAGAAACAAAGAGAGAGAGAGGAG